>NW_026263202.1:0-40996 GCF_947179515.1 Apodemus sylvaticus
TTCTCTTTAGATGCTACATGTTAAGACGTACACGCCACAACAATTCTTTTCGAGATACAACGTGTAGTTTTGGAGATACAAGCTAATTTTGTACGATGCGTTATTTCTTCTCGTAAAGAGTTTCCAATGCGTACGTATATGTCTTTACTCTGCAAAACTGTATTTCCTTATGCAAGTGGTATTCTTACATATCCTTTCGAGAGAAAACTGTCCTGTGCCTTCTCTTTTGAGGCTACACACGTAGACATACACGCAACATGAAAGCTTTTCGACTTACAACGTGTTGTTTAGGAAAAACAAGATAATTTCGCACGATGCGGGATTTCCTTAAAACGTGATTTTCTGAAAAATTTTGACGAAAGAAAATTCTCCTTTTGGTTCTCTTTAGATGCTACATGTTAAGACGTACACGCCACAACAATTCTTTTCGAGATACAACGTGTAGTTTTGGAGATACAAGCTAATTTTGTACGATGCGTTATTTCTTCTCGTAAAGAGTTTCCAATGCGTACGTATATGTCTTTACTCTGCAAAACTGTATTTCCTTATGAAGTGGTATTCTTACATATCCTTTCGAGAGAAAACTGTCCTGTGCCTTCTCTTTTGAGGCTACACACGTAGACATACACGCAACATGAAAGCTTTTCGACTTACAACGTGTTGTTTAGGAAAAACAAGATAATTTCGCACGATGCGGGATTTCCTTAAAACGTGATTTTCTGAAAAATTTTGACGAAAGAAAATTCTCCTTTTGGTTCTCTTTAGATGCTACATGTTAAGACGTACACGCCACAACAATTCTTTTCGAGATACAACGTGTAGTTTTGGAGATACAAGCTAATTTTGTACGATGCGTTATTTCTTCTCGTAAAGAGTTTCCAATGCGTACGTATATGTCTTTACTCTGCAAAACTGTATTTCCTTATGAAGTGGTATTCTTACATATCCTTTCGAGAGAAAACTGTCCTGTGCCTTCTCTTTTGAGGCTACACACTTAGACATACACGCAACATGAAAGCTTTTCGACTTACAACGTGTTGTTTAGGAAAAACAAGATAATTTCGCACGATGCGGGATTTCCTTAAAACGTGATTTTCTGAAAAATTTTGACGAAAGAAAATTCTCCTTTTGGTTCTCTTTAGATGCTACATGTTAAGACGTACACGCCACAACAATTCTTTTCGAGATACAACGTGTAGTTTTGGAGATACAAGCTAATTTTGTACGATGCGTTATTTCTTCTCGTAAAGAGTTTCCAATGCGTACGTATATGTCTTTACTCTGCAAAACTGTATTTCCTTATGAAGTGGTATTCTTACATATCCTTTCGAGAGAAAACTGTCCCTGTGCCTTCTCTTTTGAGGCTACACACTTAGACATACACGCAACATGAAAGCTTTTCGACTTACAACGTGTTGTTTAGGAAAAACAAGATAATTTCGCACGATGCGGGATTTCCTTAAAACGTGATTTTCTGAAAAATTTTGACGAAAGAAAATTCTCCTTTTGGTTCTCTTTAGATGCTACATGTTAAGACGTACACGCCAAAACAATTCTTTTCGAGATACAACGTGTAGTTTTGGAGATACAAGCTAATTTTGTACGATGCGTTATTTCTTCTCGTAAAGAGTTTCCAATGCGTACGTATATGTCTTTACTCTGCAAAACTGTATTTCCTTATGAAGTGGTATTCTTACATATCCTTTCGAGAGAAAACTGTCCTGTGCCTTCTCTTTTGAGGCTACACACTTAGGACATACACGCAACATGAAAGCTTTTCGACTTACAACGTGTTGTTTAGGAAAAACAAGATAATTTCGCACGATGCGGGATTTCCTTAAAACGTGATTTTCTGAAAAATTTTGACGAAAGAAAATTCTCCTTTTGGTTCTCTTTAGATGCTACATGTTAAGACGTACACGCCACAACAATTCTTTTCGAGATACAACGTGTAGTTTTGGAGATACAAGCTAATTTTGTACGATGCGTTATTTCTTCTCGTAAAGAGTTTCCAATGCGTACGTATATGTCTTTACTCTGCAAAACTGTATTTCCTTATGAAGTGGTATTCTTACATATCCTTTCGAGAGAAAACTGTCCTGTGCCTTCTCTTTTGAGGCTACACACTTAGACATACACGCAACATGAAAGCTTTTCGACTTACAACGTGTTGTTTAGGAAAAACAAGATAATTTCGCACGATGCGGGATTTCCTTAAAACGTGATTTTCTGAAAAATTTTGACGAAAGAAAATTCTCCTTTTGGTTCTCTTTAGATGCTACATGTTAAGACGTACACGCCACAACAATTCTTTTCGAGATACAACGTGTAGTTTTGGAGATACAAGCTAATTTTGTACGATGCGTTATTTCTTCTCGTAAAGAGTTTCCAATGCGTACGTATATGTCTTTACTCTGCAAAACTGTATTTCCTTATGAAGTGGTATTCTTACATATCCTTTCGAGAGAAAACTGTCCTGTGCCTTCTCTTTTGAGGCTACACACTTAGACATACACGCAACATGAAAGCTTTTCGACTTACAACGTGTTGTTTAGGAAAAACAAGATAATTTCGCACGATGCGGGATTTCCTTAAAACGTGATTTTCTGAAAAATTTTGACGAAAGAAAATTCTCCTTTTGGTTCTCTTTAGATGCTACATGTTAAGACGTACACGCCACAACAATTCTTTTCGAGATACAACGTGTAGTTTTGGAGATACAAGCTAATTTTGTACGATGCGTTATTTCTTCTCGTAAAGAGTTTCCAATGCGTACGTATATGTCTTTACTCTGCAAAACTGTATTTCCTTATGAAGTGGTATTCTTACATATCCTTTCGAGAGAAAACTGTCCTGTGCCTTCTCTTTTGAGGCTACACACGTAGACATACACGCAACATGAAAGCTTTTCGACTTACAACGTGTTGTTTAGGAAAAACAAGATAATTTCGCACGATGCGGGATTTCCTTAAAACGTGATTTTTCTGAAAAATTTTGACGAAAGAAAATTCTCCTTTTGGTTCTCTTTAGATGCTACATGTTAAGACGTACACGCCACAACAATTCTTTTCGAGATACAACGTGTAGTTTTGGAGATACAAGCTAATTTTGTACGATGCGTTATTTCTTCTCGTAAAGAGTTTCCAATGCGTACGTATATGTCTTTACTCTGCAAAACTGTATTTCCTTATGAAGTGGTATTCTTACATATCCTTTCGAGAGAAAAACTGTCCCTGTGCCTTCTCTTTTGAGGCTACACACTTAGACATACACGCAACATGAAAGCTTTTCGACTTACAACGTGTTGTTTAGGAAAAACAAGATAATTTCGCACGATGCGGGATTTCCTTAAAACGTGATTTTCTGAAAAATTTTGACGAAAGAAAATTCTCCTTTTGGTTCTCTTTAGATGCTACATGTTAAGACGTACACGCCACAAACAATTCTTTTCGAGATACAACGTGTAGTTTTGGAGATACAAGCTAATTTTGTACGATGCGTTATTTCTTCTCGTAAAGAGTTTCCAATGCGTACGTATATGTCTTTACTCTGCAAAACTGTATTTCCTTATGAAGTGGTATTCTTACATATCCTTTCGAGAGAAAACTGTCCTGTGCCTTCTCTTTTGAGGCTACACACTTAGACATACACGCAACATGAAAGCTTTTCGACTTACAACGTGTTGTTTAGGAAAAACAAGATAATTTCGCACGATGCGGGATTTCCTTAAAACGTGATTTTCTGAAAAATTTTGACGAAAGAAAATTCTCCTTTTGGTTCTCTTTAGATGCTACATGTTAAGACGTACACGCCACAACAATTCTTTTCGAGATACAACGTGTAGTTTTGGAGATACAAGCTAATTTTGTACGATGCGTTATTTCTTCTCGTAAAGAGTTTCCAATGCGTACGTATATGTCTTTACTCTGCAAAACTGTATTTCCTTATGAAGTGGTATTCTTACATATCCTTTCGAGAGAAAACTGTCCTGTGCCTTCTCTTTTGAGGCTACACACTTAGACATACACGCAACATGAAAGCTTTTCGACTTACAACGTGTTGTTTAGGAAAAACAAGATAATTTCGCACGATGCGGGATTTCCTTAAAACGTGATTTTCTGAAAAATTTTGACGAAAGAAAATTCTCCTTTTGGTTCTCTTTAGATGCTACATGTTAAGACGTACACGCCAAAACAATTCTTTTCGAGATACAACGTGTAGTTTTGGAGATACAAGCTAATTTTGTACGATGCGTTATTTCTTTCTCGTAAAGAGTTTCCAATGCGTACGTATATGTCTTTACTCTGCAAAACTGTATTTCCTTATGAAGTGGTATTCCTTACATATCCTTTCGAGAGAAAACTGTCCTGTGCCTTCTCTTTTGAGGCTACACACTTAGACATACACGCAACATGAAAGCTTTTCGACTTACAACGTGTTGTTTAGGAAAAACAAGATAATTTCGCACGATGCGGGATTTCCTTAAAACGTGATTTTCTGAAAAATTTTGACGAAAGAAAATTCTCCTTTTGGTTCTCTTTAGATGCTACATGTTAAGACGTACACGCCCACAACAATTCTTTTCGAGATACAACGTGTAGTTTTGGAGATACAAGCTAATTTTGTACGATGCGTTATTTCTTCTCGTAAAGAGTTTCCAATGCGTACGTATATGTCTTTACTCTGCAAAACTGTATTTCCTTATGAAGTGGTATTCTTACATATCCTTTCGAGAGAAAACTGTCCTGTGCCTTCTCTTTTGAGGCTACACACTTAGACATACACGCAACATGAAAGCTTTTCGACTTACAACGTGTTGTTTAGGAAAAACAAGATAATTTCGCACGATGCGGGATTTCCTTAAAACGTGATTTTCTGAAAAATTTTGACGAAAGAAAATTCTCCTTTTGGTTCTCTTTAGATGCTACATGTTAAGACGTACACGCCACAACAATTCTTTTCGAGATACAACGTGTAGTTTTGGAGATACAAGCTAATTTTGTACGATGCGTTATTTCTTCTCGTAAAGAGTTTCCAATGCGTACGTATATGTCTTTACTCTGCAAAACTGTATTTCCTTATGAAGTGGTATTCTTACATATCCTTTCGAGAGAAAACTGTCCTGTGCCTTCTCTTTTGAGGCTACACACTTAGACATACACGCAACATGAAAGCTTTTCGACTTACAACGTGTTGTTTAGGAAAAACAAGATAATTTCGCACGATGCGGGATTTCCTTAAAACGTGATTTTCTGAAAAATTTTGACGAAAGAAAATTCTCCTTTTGGTTCTCTTTAGATGCTACATGTTAAGACGTACACGCCAAAACAATTCTTTTCGAGATACAACGTGTAGTTTTGGAGATACAAGCTAATTTTGTACGATGCGTTATTTCTTCTCGTAAAGAGTTTCCAATGCGTACGTATATGTCTTTACTCTGCAAAACTGTATTTCCTTATGAAGTGGTATTCTTACATATCCTTTCGAGAGAAAACTGTCCTGTGCCTTCTCTTTTGAGGCTACACACTTAGACATACACGCAACATGAAAGCTTTTCGACTTACAACGTGTTGTTTAGGAAAAACAAGATAATTTCGCACGATGCGGGATTTCCTTAAAACGTGATTTTCTGAAAAATTTTGACGAAAGAAAATTCTCCTTTTGGTTCTCTTTAGATGCTACATGTTAAGACGTACACGCCACAACAATTCTTTTCGAGATACAACGTGTAGTTTTGGAGATACAAGCTAATTTTGTACGATGCGTTATTTCTTCTCGTAAAGAGTTTCCAATGCGTACGTATATGTCTTTACTCTGCAAAACTGTATTTCCTTATGAAGTGGTATTCTTACATATCCTTTCGAGAGAAAACTGTCCTGTGCCTTCTCTTTTGAGGCTACACACTTAGACATACACGCAACATGAAAGCTTTTCGACTTACAACGTGTTGTTTAGGAAAAACAAGATAATTTCGCACGATGCGGGATTTCCTTAAAACGTGATTTTCTGAAAAATTTTGACGAAAGAAAATTCTCCTTTTGGTTCTCTTTAGATGCTACATGTTAAGACGTACACGCCACAACAATTCTTTTCGAGATACAACGTGTAGTTTTGGAGATACAAGCTAATTTTGTACGATGCGTTATTTCTTCTCGTAAAGAGTTTCCAATGCGTACGTATATGTCTTTACTCTGCAAAACTGTATTTCCTTATGAAGTGGTATTCTTACATATCCTTTCGAGAGAAAACTGTCCTGTGCCTTCTCTTTTGAGGCTACACACTTAGACATACACGCAACATGAAAGCTTTTCGACTTACAACGTGTTGTTTAGGAAAAACAAGATAATTTCGCACGATGCGGGATTTCCTTAAAACGTGATTTTCTGAAAAATTTTGACGAAAGAAAATTCTCCTTTTGGTTCTCTTTAGATGCTACATGTTAAGACGTACACGCCACAACAATTCTTTTCGAGATACAACGTGTAGTTTTGGAGATACAAGCTAATTTTGTACGATGCGTTATTTCTTCTCGTAAAGAGTTTCCAATGCGTACGTATATGTCTTTACTCTGCAAAACTGTATTTCCTTATGAAGTGGTATTCTTACATATCCTTTCGAGAGAAAACTGTCCTGTGCCTTCTCTTTTGAGGCTACACACGTAGACATACACGCAACATGAAAGCTTTTCGACTTACAACGTGTTGTTTAGGAAAAACAAGATAATTTCGCACGATGCGGGATTTCCTTAAAACGTGATTTTCTGAAAAATTTTGACGAAAGAAAATTCTCCTTTTGGTTCTCTTTAGATGCTACATGTTAAGACGTACACGCCACAACAATTCTTTTCGAGATACAACGTGTAGTTTTGGAGATACAAGCTAATTTTGTACGATGCGTTATTTCTTCTCGTAAAGAGTTTCCAATGCGTACGTATATGTCTTTACTCTGCAAAACTGTATTTCCTTATGAAGTGGTATTCTTACATATCCTTTCGAGAGAAAACTGTCCCTGTGCCTTCTCTTTTGAGGCTACACACTTAGACATACACGCAACATGAAAGCTTTTCGACTTACAACGTGTTGTTTAGAAAAACAAGATAATTTCGCACGATGCGGGATTTCCTTAAAACGTGATTTTCTGAAAAATTTTGACGAAAGAAAATTCTCCTTTTGGTTCTCTTTAGATGCTACATGTTAAGACGTACACGCCACAACAATTCTTTTCGAGATACAACGTGTAGTTTTGGAGATACAAGCTAATTTTGTACGATGCGTTATTTCTTCTCGTAAAGAGTTTCCAATGCGTACGTATATGTCTTTACTCTGCAAAACTGTATTTCCTTATGAAGTGGTATTCTTACATATCCTTTCGAGAGAAAACTGTCCTGTGCCTTCTCTTTTGAGGCTACACACGTAGACATACACGCAACATGAAAGCTTTTTCGACTTACAACGTGTTGTTTAGGAAAAACAAGATAATTTCGCACGATGCGGGATTTCCTTAAAACGTGATTTTCTGAAAAATTTTGACGAAAGAAAATTCTCCTTTTGGTTCTCTTTAGATGCTACATGTTAAGACGTACACGCCACAACAATTCTTTTCGAGATACAACGTGTAGTTTTGGAGATACAAGCTAATTTTGTACGATGCGTTATTTCTTCTCGTAAAGAGTTTCCAATGCGTACCTATATGTCTTTACTCTGCAAAAACTGTATTTCCTTATGAAGTGGTATTCTTACATATCCTTTCGAGAGAAAAACTGTCCTGTGCCTTCTCTTTTGAGGCTACACACTTAGACATACACGCAACATGAAAGCTTTTCGACTTACAACGTGTTGTTTAGGAAAAACAAGATAATTTCGCACGATGCGGGATTTCCTTAAAACGTGATTTTCTGAAAAATTTTGACGAAAGAAAATTCTCCTTTTGGTTCTCTTTAGATGCTACATGTTAAGACGTACACGCCACAACAATTCTTTTCGAGATACAACGTGTAGTTTTGGAGATACAAGCTAATTTTGTACGATGCGTTATTTCTTCTCGTAAAGAGTTTCCAATGCGTACGTATATGTCTTTACTCTGCAAAACTGTATTTCCTTATGAAGTGGTATTCTTACATATCCTTTCGAGAGAAAACTGTCCTGTGCCTTCTCTTTTGAGGCTACACACTTAGACATACACGCAACATGAAAGCTTTTCGACTTACAACGTGTTGTTTAGGAAAAACAAGATAATTTCGCACGATGCGGGATTTCCTTAAAACGTGATTTTCTGAAAAATTTTGACGAAAGAAAATTCTCCTTTTGGTTCTCTTTAGATGCTACATGTTAAGACGTACACGCCACAACAATTCTTTTCGAGATACAACGTGTAGTTTTGGAGATACAAGCTAATTTTGTACGATGCGTTATTTCTTCTCGTAAAGAGTTTCCAATGCGTACGTATATGTCTTTACTCTGCAAAACTGTATTTCCTTATGAAGTGGTATTCTTACATATCCTTTCGAGAGAAAACTGTCCTGTGCCTTCTCTTTTGAGGCTACACACGTAGACATACACGCAACATGAAAGCTTTTCGACTTACAACGTGTTGTTTAGGAAAAACAAGATAATTTCGCACGATGCGGGATTTCCTTAAAACGTGATTTTCTGAAAAATTTTGACGAAAGAAAATTCTCCTTTTGGTTCTCTTTAGATGCTACATGTTAAGACGTACACGCCACAACAATTCTTTTCGAGATACAACGTGTAGTTTTGGAGATACAAGCTAATTTTGTACGATGCGTTATTTCTTCTCGTAAAGAGTTTCCAATGCGTACGTATATGTCTTTACTCTGCAAAACTGTATTTCCTTATGAAGTGGTATTCTTACATATCCTTTCGAGAGAAAACTGTCCTGTGCCTTCTCTTTTGAGGCTACACACGTAGACATACACGCAACATGAAAGCTTTTCGACTTACAACGTGTTGTTTAGGAAAAACAAGATAATTTCGCACGATGCGGGATTTCCTTAAAACGTGATTTTCTGAAAAATTTTGACGAAAGAAAATTCTCCTTTTGGTTCTCTTTAGATGCTACATGTTAAGACGTACACGCCACAACAATTCTTTTCGAGATACAACGTGTAGTTTTGGAGATACAAGCTAATTTTGTACGATGCGTTATTTCTTCTCGTAAAGAGTTTCCAATGCGTACGTATATGTCTTTACTCTGCAAAACTGTATTTCCTTATGAAGTGGTATTCTTACATATCCTTTCGAGAGAAAACTGTCCTGTGCCTTCTCTTTTGAGGCTACACACTTAGACATACACGCAACATGAAAGCTTTTCGACTTACAACGTGTTGTTTAGGAAAAACAAGATAATTTCGCACGATGCGGGATTTCCTTAAAACGTGATTTTCTGAAAAATTTTGACGAAAGAAAATTCTCCTTTTGGTTCTCTTTAGATGCTACATGTTAAGACGTACACGCCACAACAATTCTTTTCGAGATACAACGTGTAGTTTTGGAGATACAAGCTAATTTTGTACGATGCGTTATTTCTTCTCGTAAAGAGTTTCCAATGCGTACGTATATGTCTTTACTCTGCAAAACTGTATTTCCTTATGAAGTGGTATTCTTACATATCCTTTCGAGAGAAAACTGTCCTGTGCCTTCTCTTTTGAGGCTACACACGTAGACATACACGCAACATGAAAGCTTTTCGACTTACAACGTGTTGTTTAGGAAAAACAAGATAATTTCGCACGATGCGGGATTTCCTTAAAACGTGATTTTCTGAAAAATTTTGACGAAAGAAAATTCTCCTTTTGGTTCTCTTTAGATGCTACATGTTAAGACGTACACGCCACAACAATTCTTTTCGAGATACAACGTGTAGTTTTGGAGATACAAGCTAATTTTGTACGATGCGTTATTTCTTCTCGTAAAGAGTTTCCAATGCGTACGTATATGTCTTTACTCTGCAAAACTGTATTTCCTTATGAAGTGGTATTCTTACATATCCTTTCGAGAGAAAACTGTCCTGTGCCTTCTCTTTTGAGGCTACACACTTAGACATACACGCAACATGAAAGCTTTTCGACTTACAACGTGTTGTTTAGGAAAAACAAGATAATTTCGCACGATGCGGGATTTCCTTAAAACGTGATTTTCTGAAAAATTTTGACGAAAGAAAATTCTCCTTTTGGTTCTCTTTAGATGCTACATGTTAAGACGTACACGCCACAACAATTCTTTTCGAGATACAACGTGTAGTTTTGGAGATACAAGCTAATTTTGTACGATGCGTTATTTCTTCTCGTAAAGAGTTTCCAATGCGTACGTATATGTCTTTACTCTGCAAAACTGTATTTCCTTATGAAGTGGTATTCTTACATATCCTTTCGAGAGAAAACTGTCCTGTGCCTTCTCTTTTGAGGCTACACACTTAGACATACACGCAACATGAAAGCTTTTCGACTTACAACGTGTTGTTTAGGAAAAACAAGATAATTTCGCACGATGCGGGATTTCCTTAAAACGTGATTTTCTGAAAAATTTTGACGAAAGAAAATTCTCCTTTTGGTTCTCTTTAGATGCTACATGTTAAGACGTACACGCCACAACAATTCTTTTCGAGATACAACGTGTAGTTTTGGAGATACAAGCTAATTTTGTACGATGCGTTATTTCTTCTCGTAAAGAGTTTCCAATGCGTACGTATATGTCTTTACTCTGCAAAACTGTATTTCCTTATGAAGTGGTATTCTTACATATCCTTTCGAGAGAAAACTGTCCTGTGCCTTCTCTTTTGAGGCTACACACGTAGACATACACGCAACATGAAAGCTTTTCGACTTACAACGTGTTGTTTAGGAAAAACAAGATAATTTCGCACGATGCGGGATTTCCTTAAAACGTGATTTTCTGAAAAATTTTGACGAAAGAAAATTCTCCTTTTGGTTCTCTTTAGATGCTACATGTTAAGACGTACACGCCACAACAATTCTTTTCGAGATACAACGTGTAGTTTTGGAGATACAAGCTAATTTTGTACGATGCGTTATTTCTTCTCGTAAAGAGTTTCCAATGCGTACGTATATGTCTTTACTCTGCAAAACTGTATTTCCTTATGAAGTGGTATTCTTACATATCCTTTCGAGAGAAAACTGTCCTGTGCCTTCTCTTTTGAGGCTACACACTTAGACATACACGCAACATGAAAGCTTTTCGACTTACAACGTGTTGTTTAGGAAAAACAAGATAATTTCGCACGATGCGGGATTTCCTTAAAACGTGATTTTCTGAAAAATTTTGACGAAAGAAAATTCTCCTTTTGGTTCTCTTTAGATGCTACATGTTAAGACGTACACGCCACAACAATTCTTTTCGAGATACAACGTGTAGTTTTGGAGATACAAGCTAATTTTGTACGATGCGTTATTTCTTCTCGTAAAGAGTTTCCAATGCGTACGTATATGTCTTTACTCTGCAAAACTGTATTTCCTTATGAAGTGGTATTCTTACATATCCTTTCGAGAGAAAACTGTCCTGTGCCTTCTCTTTTGAGGCTACACACGTAGACATACACGCAACATGAAAGCTTTTCGACTTACAACGTGTTGTTTAGGAAAAACAAGATAATTTCGCACGATGCGGGATTTCCTTAAAACGTGATTTTCTGAAAAATTTTGACGAAAGAAAATTCTCCTTTTGGTTCTCTTTAGATGCTACATGTTAAGACGTACACGCCACAACAATTCTTTTCGAGATACAACGTGTAGTTTTGGAGATACAAGCTAATTTTGTACGATGCGTTATTTCTTCTCGTAAAGAGTTTCCAATGCGTACGTATATGTCTTTACTCTGCAAAACTGTATTTCCTTATGAAGTGGTATTCTTACATATCCTTTCGAGAGAAAACTGTCCTGTGCCTTCTCTTTTGAGGCTACACACTTAGACATACACGCAACATGAAAGCTTTTCGACTTACAACGTGTTGTTTAGGAAAAACAAGATAATTTCGCACGATGCGGGATTTCCTTAAAACGTGATTTTCTGAAAAATTTTGACGAAAGAAAATTCTCCTTTTGGTTCTCTTTAGATGCTACATGTTAAGACGTACACGCCACAACAATTCTTTTCGAGATACAACGTGTAGTTTTGGAGATACAAGCTAATTTTGTACGATGCGTTATTTCTTCTCGTAAAGAGTTTCCAATGCGTACGTATATGTCTTTACTCTGCAAAACTGTATTTCCTTATGAAGTGGTATTCTTACATATCCTTTCGAGAGAAAACTGTCCTGTGCCTTCTCTTTTGAGGCTACACACGTAGACATACACGCAACATGAAAGCTTTTCGACTTACAACGTGTTGTTTAGGAAAAACAAGATAATTTCGCACGATGCGGGATTTCCTTAAAACGTGATTTTCTGAAAAATTTTGACGAAAGAAAATTCTCCTTTTGGTTCTCTTTAGATGCTACATGTTAAGACGTACACGCCACAACAATTCTTTTCGAGATACAACGTGTAGTTTTGGAGATACAAGCTAATTTTGTACGATGCGTTATTTCTTCTCGTAAAGAGTTTCCAATGCGTACGTATATGTCTTTACTCTGCAAAACTGTATTTCCTTATGAAGTGGTATTCTTACATATCCTTTCGAGAGAAAACTGTCCTGTGCCTTCTCTTTTGAGGCTACACACTTAGACATACACGCAACATGAAAGCTTTTCGACTTACAACGTGTTGTTTAGGAAAAACAAGATAATTTCGCACGATGCGGGATTTCCTTAAAACGTGATTTTCTGAAAAATTTTGACGAAAGAAAATTCTCCTTTTGGTTCTCTTTAGATGCTACATGTTAAGACGTACACGCCACAACAATTCTTTTCGAGATACAACGTGTAGTTTTGGAGATACAAGCTAATTTTGTACGATGCGTTATTTCTTCTCGTAAAGAGTTTCCAATGCGTACGTATATGTCCTTTACTCTGCAAAACTGTATTTCCTTATGAAGTGGTATTCTTACATATCCTTTCGAGAGAAAACTGTCCTGTGCCTTCTCTTTTGAGGCTACACACTTAGACATACACGCAACATGAAAGCTTTTCGACTTACAACGTGTTGTTTAGGAAAAACAAGATAATTTCGCACGATGCGGGATTTCCTTAAAACGTGATTTTCTGAAAAATTTTGACGAAAGAAAATTCTCCTTTTGGTTCTCTTTAGATGCTACATGTTAAGACGTACACGCCACAACAATTCTTTTCGAGATACAACGTGTAGTTTTGGAGATACAAGCTAATTTTGTACGATGCGTTATTTCTTCTCGTAAAGAGTTTCCAATGCGTACGTATATGTCTTTACTCTGCAAAACTGTATTTCCTTATGAAGTGGTATTCTTACATATCCTTTCGAGAGAAAACTGTCCTGTGCCTTCTCTTTTGAGGCTACACACGTAGACATACACGCAACATGAAAGCTTTTCGACTTACAACGTGTTGTTTAGGAAAAACAAGATAATTTCGCACGATGCGGGATTTCCTTAAAACGTGATTTTCTGAAAAATTTTGACGAAAGAAAATTCTCCTTTTGGTTCTCTTTAGATGCTACATGTTAAGACGTACACGCCACAACAATTCTTTTCGAGATACAACGTGTAGTTTTGGAGATACAAGCTAATTTTGTACGATGCGTTATTTCTTCTCGTAAAGAGTTTCCAATGCGTACGTATATGTCTTTACTCTGCAAAAACTGTATTTCCTTATGAAGTGGTATTCTTACATATCCTTTCGAGAGAAAACTGTCCTGTGCCTTCTCTTTTGAGGCTACACACTTAGACATACACGCAACATGAAAGCTTTTCGACTTACAACGTGTTGTTTAGGAAAAACAAGATAATTTCGCACGATGCGGGATTTCCTTAAAACGTGATTTTCTGAAAAATTTTGACGAAAGAAAATTCTCCTTTTGGTTCTCTTTAGATGCTACATGTTAAGACGTACACGCCACAACAATTCTTTTCGAGATACAACGTGTAGTTTTGGAGATACAAGCTAATTTTGTACGATGCGTTATTTCTTCTCGTAAAGAGTTTCCAATGCGTACGTATATGTCTTTACTCTGCAAAACTGTATTTCCTTATGAAGTGGTATTCTTACATATCCTTTCGAGAGAAAACTGTCCTGTGCCTTCTCTTTTGAGGCTACACACTTAGACATACACGCAACATGAAAGCTTTTCGACTTACAACGTGTTGTTTAGGAAAAACAAGATAATTTCGCACGATGCTTAAAACGTGATTTTCTGAAAAATTTTGACGAAAGAAAATTCTCCTTTTGGTTCTCTTTAGATGCTACATGTTAAGACGTACACGCCACAACAATTCTTTTCGAGATACAACGTGTAGTTTTGGAGATACAAGCTAATTTTGTACGATGCGTTATTTCTTCTCGTAAAGAGTTTCCAATGCGTACTTATATGTCTTTACTCTGCAAAACTGTATTTCCTTATGAAGTGGTATTCTTACATATCCTTTCGAGAGAAAACTGTCCTGTGCCTTCTCTTTTGAGGCTACACACGTAGACATACACGTAACATGAAAGCTTTTCGACTTACAACGTGTTGTTTAGGAAAAACAAGATAATTTCGCACGATGCGGGATTTCCTTAAAACGTGATTTTCTGAAAAATTTTGACGAAAGAAAATTCTCCTTTTGGTTCTCTTTAGATGCTACATGTTAAGACGTACACGCCACAACAATTCTTTTCGAGATACAACGTGTAGTTTTGGAGATACAAGCTAATTTTGTACGATGCGTTATTTCTTCTCGTAAAGAGTTTCCAATGCGTACGTATATGTCTTTACTCTGCAAAACTGTATTTCCTTATGAAGTGGTATTCTTACATATCCTTTCGAGAGAAAACTGTCCTGTGCCTTCTCTTTTGAGGCTACACACTTAGACATACACGCAACATGAAAGCTTTTCGACTTACAACGTGTTGTTTAGGAAAAACAAGATAATTTCGCACGATGCGGGATTTCCTTAAAACGTGATTTTCTGAAAAATTTTGACGAAAGAAAATTCTCCTTTTGGTTCTCTTTAGATGCTACATGTTAAGACGTACACGCCACAACAATTCTTTTCGAGATACAACGTGTAGTTTTGGAGATACAAGCTAATTTTGTACGATGCGTTATTTCTTCTCGTAAAGAGTTTCCAATGCGTACGTATATGTCTTTACTCTGCAAAACTGTATTTCCTTATGAAGTGGTATTCTTACATATCCTTTCGAGAGAAAACTGTCCTGTGCCTTCTCTTTTGAGGCTACACACGTAGACATACACGCAACATGAAAGCTTTTCGACTTACAACGTGTTGTTTAGGAAAAACAAGATAATTTCGCACGATGCGGGATTTCCTTAAAACGTGATTTTCTGAAAAATTTTGACGAAAGAAAATTCTCCTTTTGGTTCTCTTTAGATGCTACATGTTAAGACGTACACGCCACAACAATTCTTTTCGAGATACAACGTGTAGTTTTGGAGATACAAGCTAATTTTGTACGATGCGTTATTTCTTCTCGTAAAGAGTTTCCAATGCGTACGTATATGTCTTTACTCTGCAAAACTGTATTTCCTTATGAAGTGGTATTCTTACATATCCTTTCGAGAGAAAACTGTCCTGTGCCTTCTCTTTTGAGGCTACACACTTAGACATACACGCAACATGAAAGCTTTTCGACTTACAACGTGTTGTTTAGGAAAAACAAGATAATTTCGCACGATGCGGGATTTCCTTAAAACGTGATTTTCTGAAAAATTTTGACGAAAGAAAATTCTCCTTTTGGTTCTCTTTAGATGCTACATGTTAAGACGTACACGCCACAACAATTCTTTTCGAGATACAACGTGTAGTTTTGGAGATACAAGCTAATTTTGTACGATGCGTTATTTCTTCTCGTAAAGAGTTTCCAATGCGTACGTATATGTATTTACTCTGCAAAACTGTATTTCCTTATGAAGTGGTATTCTTACATATCCTTTCGAGAGAAAACTGTCCTGTGCCTTCTCTTTTGAGGCTACACACGTAGACATACACGCAACATGAAAGCTTTTCGACTTACAACGTGTTGTTTAGGAAAAACAAGATAATTTCGCACGATGCGGGATTTCCTTAAAACGTGATTTTCTGAAAAATTTTGACGAAAGAAAATTCTCCTTTTGGTTCTCTTTAGATGCTACATGTTAAGACGTACACGCCACAACAATTCTTTTCGAGATACAACGTGTAGTTTTGGAGATACAAGCTAATTTTGTACGATGCGTTATTTCTTCTCGTAAAGAGTTTCCAATGCGTACGTATATGTCTTTACTCTGCAAAACTGTATTTCCTTATGAAGTGGTATTCTTACATATCCTTTCGAGAGAAAACTGTCCTGTGCCTTCTCTTTTGAGGCTACACACGTAGACATACACGCAACATGAAAGCTTTTCGACTTACAACGTGTTGTTTAGGAAAAACAAGATAATTTCGCACGATGCGGGATTTCCTTAAAACGTGATTTTCTGAAAAATTTTGACGAAAGAAAATTCTCCTTTTGGTTCTCTTTAGATGCTACATGTTAAGACGTACACGCCACAACAATTCTTTTCGAGATACAACGTGTAGTTTTGGAGATACAAGCTAATTTTGTACGATGCGTTATTTCTTCTCGTAAAGAGTTTCCAATGCGTACGTATATGTCTTTACTCTGCAAAACTGTATTTCCTTATGAAGTGGTATTCTTACATATCCTTTCGAGAGAAAACTGTCCTGTGCCTTCTCTTTTGAGGCTACACACTTAGACATACACGCAACATGAAAGCTTTTCGACTTACAACGTGTTGTTTAGGAAAAACAAGATAATTTCGCACGATGCGGGATTTCCTTAAAACGTGATTTTCTGAAAAATTTTGACGAAAGAAAATTCTCCTTTTGGTTCTCTTTAGATGCTACATGTTAAGACGTACACGCCACAACAATTCTTTTCGAGATACAACGTGTAGTTTTGGAGATACAAGCTAATTTTGTACGATGCGTTATTTCTTCTCGTAAAGAGTTTCCAATGCGTACGTATATGTCTTTACTCTGCAAAACTGTATTTCCTTATGAAGTGGTATTCTTACATATCCTTTCGAGAGAAAACTGTCCTGTGCCTTCTCTTTTGAGGCTACACACTTAGACATACACGCAACATGAAAGCTTTTCGACTTACAACGTGTTGTTTAGGAAAAACAAGATAATTTCGCACGATGCGGGATTTCCTTAAAACGTGATTTTCTGAAAAATTTTGACGAAAGAAAATTCTCCTTTTGGTTCTCTTTAGATGCTACATGTTAAGACGTACACGCCACAACAATTCTTTTCGAGATACAACGTGTAGTTTTGGAGATACAAGCTAATTTTGTACGATGCGTTATTTCTTCTCGTAAAGAGTTTCCAATGCGTACGTATATGTCTTTACTCTGCAAAACTGTATTTCCTTATGAAGTGGTATTCTTACATATCCTTTCGAGAGAAAACTGTCCTGTGCCTTCTCTTTTGAGGCTACACACTTAGACATACACGCAACATGAAAGCTTTTCGACTTACAACGTGTTGTTTAGGAAAAACAAGATAATTTCGCACGATGCGGGATTTCCTTAAAACGTGATTTTCTGAAAAATTTTGACGAAAGAAAATTCTCCTTTTGGTTCTCTTTAGATGCTACATGTTAAGACGTACACGCCACAACAATTCTTTTCGAGATACAACGTGTAGTTTTGGAGATACAAGCTAATTTTGTACGATGCGTTATTTCTTCTCGTAAAGAGTTTCCAATGCGTACGTATATGTCTTTACTCTGCAAAACTGTATTTCCTTATGAAGTGGTATTCTTACATATCCTTTCGAGAGAAAACTGTCCTGTGCCTTCTCTTTTGAGGCTACACACGTAGACATACACGCAACATGAAAGCTTTTCGACTTACAACGTGTTGTTTAGGAAAAACAAGATAATTTCGCACGATGCGTGATTTCCTTAAAACGTGATTTTCTGAAAAATTTTGACGAAAGAAAATTCTCCTTTTGGTTCTCTTTAGATGCTACATGTTAAGACGTACACGCCACAACAATTCTTTTCGAGATACAACGTGTAGTTTTGGAGATACAAGCTAATTTTGTACGATGCGTTATTTCTTCTCGTAAAGAGTTTCCAATGCGTACGTATATGTCTTTACTCTGCAAAACTGTATTTCCTTATGAAGTGGTATTCTTACATATCCTTTCGAGAGAAAACTGTCCTGTGCCTTCTCTTTTGAGGCTACACACTTAGACATACACGCAACATGAAAGCTTTTCGACTTACAACGTGTTGTTTAGGAAAAACAAGATAATTTCGCACGATGCGGGATTTCCTTAAAACGTGATTTTCTGAAAAATTTTGACGAAAGAAAATTCTCCTTTTGGTTCTCTTTAGATGCTACATGTTAAGACGTACACGCCACAACAATTCTTTTCGAGATACAACGTGTAGTTTTGGAGATACAAGCTAATTTTGTACGATGCGTTATTTCTTCTCGTAAAGAGTTTCCAATGCGTACGTATATGTCTTTACTCTGCAAAACTGTATTTCCTTATGAAGTGGTATTCTTACATATCCTTTCGAGAGAAAACTGTCCTGTGCCTTCTCTTTTGAGGCTACACACTTAGACATACACGCAACATGAAAGCTTTTCGACTTACAACGTGTTGTTTAGGAAAAACAAGATAATTTCGCACGATGCGGGATTTCCTTAAAACGTGATTTTCTGAAAAATTTTGACGAAAGAAAATTCTCCTTTTGGTTCTCTTTAGATGCTACATGTTAAGACGTACACGCCACAGCAATTCTTTTCGAGATACAACGTGTAGTTTTGGAGATACAAGCTAATTTTGTACTATGCGTTATTTCTTCTCGTAAAGAGTTTCCAATGCGTACGTATATGTCTTTACTCTGCAAAACTGTATTTCCTTGTGAAGTGGTATTCTTACATATCCTTTCGAGAGAAAACTGTCCTGTGCCTTCTCTTTTGAGGCTACACACTTAGACATACACGCAACATGAAAGCTTTTCGACTTACAACGTGTTGTTTAGGAAAAACAAGATAATTTCGCACGATGCGGGATTTCCTTAAAACGTGATTTTCTGAAAAATTTTGACGAAAGAAAATTCTCCTTTTGGTTCTCTTTAGATGCTACATGTTAAGACGTACACGCCACAGCAATTCTTTTCGAGATACAACGTGTAGTTTTGGAGATACAAGCTAATTTTGTACTATGCGTTATTTCTTCTCGTAAAGAGTTTCCAATGCGTACGTATATGTCTTTACTCTGCAAAACTGTATTTCCTTGTGAAGTGGTATTCTTACATATCCTTTCGAGAGAAAACTGTCCTGTGCCTTCTCTTTTGAGGCTACACACTTAGACATACACGCAACATGAAAGCTTTTCGACTTACAACGTGTTGTTTAGGAAAAACAAGATAATTTCGCACGATGCGGGATTTCCTTAAAACGTGATTTTCTGAAAAATTTTGACGAAAGAAAATTCTCCTTTTGGTTCTCTTTAGATGCTACATGTTAAGACGTACACGCCACAACAATTCTTTTCGAGATACAACGTGTAGTTTTGGAGATACAAGCTAATTTTGTACGATGCGTTATTTCTTCTCGTAAAGAGTTTCCAATGCGTACGTATATGTCTTTACTCTGCAAAACTGTATTTCCTTATGAAGTGGTATTCTTACATATCCTTTCGAGAGAAAACTGTCCTGTGCCTTCTCTTTTGAGGCTACACACTTAGACATACACGCAACATGAAAGCTTTTCGACTTACAACGTGTTGTTTAGGAAAAACAAGATAATTTCGCACGATGCGGGATTTCCTTAAAACGTGATTTTCTGAAAAATTTTGACGAAAGAAAATTCTCCTTTTGGTTCTCTTTAGATGCTACATGTTAAGACGTACACGCCACAACAATTCTTTTCGAGATACAACGTGTAGTTTTGGAGATACAAGCTAATTTTGTACGATGCGTTATTTCTTCTCGTAAAGAGTTTCCAATGCGTACGTATATGTCTTTACTCTGCAAAACTGTATTTCCTTATGAAGTGGTATTCTTACATATCCTTTCGAGAGAAAACTGTCCTGTGCCTTCTCTTTTGAGGCTACACACTTAGACATACACGCAACATGAAAGCTTTTCGACTTACAACGTGTTGTTTAGGAAAAACAAGATAATTTCGCACGATGCGGGATTTCCTTAAAACGTGATTTTCTGAAAAATTTTGACGAAAGAAAATTCTCCTTTTGGTTCTCTTTAGATGCTACATGTTAAGACGTACACGCCACAACAATTCTTTTCGAGATACAACGTGTAGTTTTGGAGATACAAGCTAATTTTGTACGATGCGTTATTTCTTCTCGTAAAGAGTTTCCAATGCGTACGTATATGTCTTTACTCTGCAAAACTGTATTTCCTTATGAAGTGGTATTCTTACATATCCTTTCGAGAGAAAACTGTCCTGTGCCTTCTCTTTTGAGGCTACACACGTAGACATACACGCAACATGAAAGCTTTTCGACTTACAACGTGTTGTTTAGGAAAAACAAGATAATTTCGCACGATGCGGGATTTCCTTAAAACGTGATTTTCTGAAAAATTTTGACGAAAGAAAATTCTCCTTTTGGTTCTCTTTAGATGCTACATGTTAAGACGTACACGCCACAACAATTCTTTTCGAGATACAACGTGTAGTTTTGGAGATACAAGCTAATTTTGTACGATGCGTTATTTCTTCTCGTAAAGAGTTTCCAATGCGTACGTATATGTCTTTACTCTGCAAAACTGTATTTCCTTATGAAGTGGTATTCTTACATATCCTTTCGAGAGAAAACTGTCCTGTGCCTTCTCTTTTGAGGCTACACACTTAGACATACACGCAACATGAAAGCTTTTCGACTTACAACGTGTTGTTTAGGAAAAACAAGATAATTTCGCACGATGCGGGATTTCCTTAAAACGTGATTTTCTGAAAAATTTTGACGAAAGAAAATTCTCCTTTTGGTTCTCTTTAGATGCTACATGTTAAGACGTACACGCCACAACAATTCTTTTCGAGATACAACGTGTAGTTTTGGAGATACAAGCTAATTTTGTACGATGCGTTATTTCTTCTCGTAAAGAGTTTCCAATGCGTACGTATATGTCTTTACTCTGCAAAACTGTATTTCCTTATGAAGTGGTATTCTTACATATCCTTTCGAGAGAAAACTGTCCTGTGCCTTCTCTTTTGAGGCTACACACGTAGACATACACGCAACATGAAAGCTTTTCGACTTACAACGTGTTGTTTAGGAAAAACAAGATAATTTCGCACGATGCGGGATTTCCTTAAAACGTGATTTTCTGAAAAATTTTGACGAAAGAAAATTCTCCTTTTGGTTCTCTTTAGATGCTACATGTTAAGACGTACACGCCACAGCAATTCTTTTCGAGATACAACGTGTAGTTTTGGAGATACAAGCTAATTTTGTACTATGCGTTATTTCTTCTCGTAAAGAGTTTCCAATGCGTACGTATATGTCTTTACTCTGCAAAACTGTATTTCCTTGTGAAGTGGTATTCTTACATATCCTTTCGAGAGAAAACTGTCCTGTGCCTTCTCTTTTGAGGCTACACACTTAGACATACACGCAACATGAAAGCTTTTCGACTTACAACGTGTTGTTTAGGAAAAACAAGATAATTTCGCACGATGCGGGATTTCCTTAAAACGTGATTTTCTGAAAAATTTTGACGAAAGAAAATTCTCCTTTTGGTTCTCTTTAGATGCTACATGTTAAGACGTACACGCCACAACAATTCTTTTCGAGATACAACGTGTAGTTTTGGAGATACAAGCTAATTTTGTACGATGCGTTATTTCTTCTCGTAAAGAGTTTCCAATGCGTACGTATATGTCTTTACTCTGCAAAACTGTATTTCCTTATGAAGTGGTATTCTTACATATCCTTTCGAGAGAAAACTGTCCTGTGCCTTCTCTTTTGAGGCTACACACTTAGACATACACGCAACATGAAAGCTTTTCGACTTACAACGTGTTGTTTAGGAAAAACAAGATAATTTCGCACGATGCGGGATTTCCTTAAAACGTGATTTTCTGAAAAATTTTGACGAAAGAAAATTCTCCTTTTGGTTCTCTTTAGATGCTACATGTTAAGACGTACACGCCACAACAATTCTTTTCGAGATACAACGTGTAGTTTTGGAGATACAAGCTAATTTTGTACGATGCGTTATTTCTTCTCGTAAAGAGTTTCCAATGCGTACGTATATGTCTTTACTCTGCAAAACTGTATTTCCTTATGAAGTGGTATTCTTACATATCCTTTCGAGAGAAAACTGTCCTGTGCCTTCTCTTTTGAGGCTACACACTTAGACATACACGCAACATGAAAGCTTTTCGACTTACAACGTGTTGTTTAGGAAAAACAAGATAATTTCGCACGATGCGGGATTTCCTTAAAACGTGATTTTCTGAAAAATTTTGACGAAAGAAAATTCTCCTTTTGGTTCTCTTTAGATGCTACATGTTAAGACGTACACGCCACAACAATTCTTTTCGAGATACAACGTGTAGTTTTGGAGATACAAGCTAATTTTGTACGATGCGTTATTTCTTCTCGTAAAGAGTTTCCAATGCGTACGTATATGTCTTTACTCTGCAAAACTGTATTTCCTTATGAAGTGGTATTCTTACATATCCTTTCGAGAGAAAACTGTCCTGTGCCTTCTCTTTTGAGGCTACACACGTAGACATACACGCAACATGAAAGCTTTTCGACTTACAACGTGTTGTTTAGGAAAAACAAGATAATTTCGCACGATGCGGGATTTCCTTAAAACGTGATTTTCTGAAAAATTTTGACGAAAGAAAATTCTCCTTTTGGTTCTCTTTAGATGCTACATGTTAAGACGTACACGCCACAACAATTCTTTTCGAGATACAACGTGTAGTTTTGGAGATACAAGCTAATTTTGTACGATGCGTTATTTCTTCTCGTAAAGAGTTTCCAATGCGTACGTATATGTCTTTACTCTGCAAAACTGTATTTCCTTATGAAGTGGTATTCTTACATATCCTTTCGAGAGAAAACTGTCCTGTGCCTTCTCTTTTGAGGCTACACACTTAGACATACACGCAACATGAAAGCTTTTCGACTTACAACGTGTTGTTTAGGAAAAACAAGATAATTTCGCACGATGCGGGATTTCCTTAAAACGTGATTTTCTGAAAAATTTTGACGAAAGAAAATTCTCCTTTTGGTTCTCTTTAGATGCTACATGTTAAGACGTACACGCCACAACAATTCTTTTCGAGATACAACGTGTAGTTTTGGAGATACAAGCTAATTTTGTACGATGCGTTATTTCTTCTCGTAAAGAGTTTCCAATGCGTACGTATATGTCTTTACTCTGCAAAACTGTATTTCCTTATGAAGTGGTATTCTTACATATCCTTTCGAGAGAAAACTGTCCTGTGCCTTCTCTTTTGAGGCTACACACTTAGACATACACGCAACATGAAAGCTTTTCGACTTACAACGTGTTGTTTAGGAAAAACAAGATAATTTCGCACGATGCGGGATTTCCTTAAAACGTGATTTTCTGAAAAATTTTGACGAAAGAAAATTCTCCTTTTGGTTCTCTTTAGATGCTACATGTTAAGACGTACACGCCACAACAATTCTTTTCGAGATACAACGTGTAGTTTTGGAGATACAAGCTAATTTTGTACGATGCGTTATTTCTTCTCGTAAAGAGTTTCCAATGCGTACGTATATGTCTTTACTCTGCAAAACTGTATTTCCTTATGAAGTGGTATTCTTACATATCCTTTCGAGAGAAAACTGTCCTGTGCCTTCTCTTTTGAGGCTACACACTTAGACATACACGCAACATGAAAGCTTTTCGACTTACAACGTGTTGTTTAGGAAAAACAAGATAATTTCGCACGATGCGGGATTTCCTTAAAACGTGATTTTCTGAAAAATTTTGACGAAAGAAAATTCTCCTTTTGGTTCTCTTTAGATGCTACATGTTAAGACGTACACGCCACAACAATTCTTTTCGAGATACAACGTGTAGTTTTGGAGATACAAGCTAATTTTGTACGATGCGTTATTTCTTCTCGTAAAGAGTTTCCAATGCGTACGTATATGTCTTTACTCTGCAAAACTGTATTTCCTTATGAAGTGGTATTCTTACATATCCTTTCGAGAGAAAACTGTCCTGTGCCTTCTCTTTTGAGGCTACACACGTAGACATACACGCAACATGAAAGCTTTTCGACTTACAACGTGTTGTTTAGGAAAAACAAGATAATTTCGCACGATGCGGGATTTCCTTAAAACGTGATTTTCTGAAAAATTTTGACGAAAGAAAATTCTCCTTTTGGTTCTCTTTAGATGCTACATGTTAAGACGTACACGCCACAACAATTCTTTTCGAGATACAACGTGTAGTTTTGGAGATACAAGCTAATTTTGTACGATGCGTTATTTCTTCTCGTAAAGAGTTTCCAATGCGTACGTATATGTCTTTACTCTGCAAAACTGTATTTCCTTATGAAGTGGTATTCTTACATATCCTTTCGAGAGAAAACTGTCCTGTGCCTTCTCTTTTGAGGCTACACACTTAGACATACACGCAACATGAAAGCTTTTCGACTTACAACGTGTTGTTTAGGAAAAACAAGATAATTTCGCACGATGCGGGATTTCCTTAAAACGTGATTTTCTGAAAAATTTTGACGAAAGAAAATTCTCCTTTTGGTTCTCTTTAGATGCTACATGTTAAGACGTACACGCCACAACAATTCTTTTCGAGATACAACGTGTAGTTTTGGAGATACAAGCTAATTTTGTACGATGCGTTATTTCTTCTCGTAAAGAGTTTCCAATGCGTACGTATATGTCTTTACTCTGCAAAACTGTATTTCCTTATGAAGTGGTATTCTTACATATCCTTTCGAGAGAAAACTGTCCTGTGCCTTCTCTTTTGAGGCTACACACTTAGACATACACGCAACATGAAAGCTTTTCGACTTACAACGTGTTGTTTAGGAAAAACAAGATAATTTCGCACGATGCGGGATTTCCTTAAAACGTGATTTTCTGAAAAATTTTGACGAAAGAAAATTCTCCTTTTGGTTCTCTTTAGATGCTACATGTTAAGACGTACACGCCACAACAATTCTTTTCGAGATACAACGTGTAGTTTTGGAGATACAAGCTAATTTTGTACGATGCGTTATTTCTTCTCGTAAAGAGTTTCCAATGCGTACGTATATGTCTTTACTCTGCAAAACTGTATTTCCTTATGAAGTGGTATTCTTACATATCCTTTCGAGAGAAAACTGTCCTGTGCCTTCTCTTTTGAGGCTACACACGTAGACATACACGCAACATGAAAGCTTTTCGACTTACAACGTGTTGTTTAGGAAAAACAAGATAATTTCGCACGATGCGGGATTTCCTTAAAACGTGATTTTCTGAAAAATTTTGACGAAAGAAAATTCTCCTTTTGGTTCTCTTTAGATGCTACATGTTAAGACGTACACGCCACAACAATTCTTTTCGAGATACAACGTGTAGTTTTGGAGATACAAGCTAATTTTGTACGATGCGTTATTTCTTCTCGTAAAGAGTTTCCAATGCGTACGTATATGTCTTTACTCTGCAAAACTGTATTTCCTTATGAAGTGGTATTCTTACATATCCTTTCGAGAGAAAACTGTCCTGTGCCTTCTCTTTTGAGGCTACACACGTAGACATACACGCAACATGAAAGCTTTTCGACTTACAACGTGTTGTTTAGGAAAAACAAGATAATTTCGCACGATGCGGGATTTCCTTAAAACGTGATTTTCTGAAAAATTTTGACGAAAGAAAATTCTCCTTTTGGTTCTCTTTAGATGCTACATGTTAAGACGTACACGCCACAACAATTCTTTTCAAGATACAACGTGTAGTTTTGGAGATACAAGCTAATTTTGTACGATGCGTTATTTCTTCTCGTAAAGAGTTTCCAATGCGTACGTATATGTCTTTACTCTGCAAAACTGTATTTCCTTATGAAGTGGTATTCTTACATATCCTTTCGAGAGAAAACTGTCCTGTGCCTTCTCTTTTGAGGCTACACACGTAGACATACACGCAACATGAAAGCTTTTCGACTTACAACGTGTTGTTTAGGAAAAACAAGATAATTTCGCACGATGCGGGATTTCCTTAAAACGTGATTTTCTGAAAAATTTTGACGAAAGAAAATTCTCCTTTTGGTTCTCTTTAGATGCTACATGTTAAGACGTACACGCCACAACAATTCTTTTCGAGATACAACGTGTAGTTTTGGAGATACAAGCTAATTTTGTACGATGCGTTATTTCTTCTCGTAAAGAGTTTCCAATGCGTACGTATATGTCTTTACTCTGCAAAACTGTATTTCCTTATGAAGTGGTATTCTTACATATCCTTTCGAGAGAAAACTGTCCTGTGCCTTCTCTTTTGAGGCTACACACTTAGACATACACGCAACATGAAAGCTTTTCGACTTACAACGTGTTGTTTAGGAAAAACAAGATAATTTCGCACGATGCGGGATTTCCTTAAAACGTGATTTTCTGAAAAATTTTGACGAAAGAAAATTCTCCTTTTGGTTCTCTTTAGATGCTACATGTTAAGACGTACACGCCACAACAATTCTTTTCGAGATACAACGTGTAGTTTTGGAGATACAAGCTAATTTTGTACGATGCGTTATTTCTTCTCGTAAAGAGTTTCCAATGCGTACGTATATGTCTTTACTCTGCAAAACTGTATTTCCTTATGAAGTGGTATTCTTACATATCCTTTCGAGAGAAAACTGTCCTGTGCCTTCTCTTTTGAGGCTACACACTTAGACATACACGCAACATGAAAGCTTTTCGACTTACAACGTGTTGTTTAGGAAAAACAAGATAATTTCGCACGATGCGGGATTTCCTTAAAACGTGATTTTCTGAAAAATTTTGACGAAAGAAAATTCTCCTTTTGGTTCTCTTTAGATGCTACATGTTAAGACGTACACGCCACAACAATTCTTTTCGAGATACAACGTGTAGTTTTGGAGATACAAGCTAATTTTGTACGATGCGTTATTTCTTCTCGTAAAGAGTTTCCAATGCGTACGTATATGTCTTTACTCTGCAAAACTGTATTTCCTTATGAAGTGGTATTCTTACATATCCTTTCGAGAGAAAACTGTCCTGTGCCTTCTCTTTTGAGGCTACACACTTAGACATACACGCAACATGAAAGCTTTTCGACTTACAACGTGTTGTTTAGGAAAAACAAGATAATTTCGCACGATGCGGGATTTCCTTAAAACGTGATTTTCTGAAAAATTTTGACGAAAGAAAATTCTCCTTTTGGTTCTCTTTAGATGCTACATGTTAAGACGTACACGCCACAACAATTCTTTTCGAGATACAACGTGTAGTTTTGGAGATACAAGCTAATTTTGTACGATGCGTTATTTCTTCTCGTAAAGAGTTTCCAATGCGTACGTATATGTCTTTACTCTGCAAAACTGTATTTCCTTATGAAGTGGTATTCTTACATATCCTTTCGAGAGAAAACTGTCCTGTGCCTTCTCTTTTGAGGCTACACACTTAGACATACACGCAACATGAAAGCTTTTCGACTTACAACGTGTTGTTTAGGAAAAACAAGATAATTTCGCACGATGCGGGATTTCCTTAAAACGTGATTTTCTGAAAAATTTTGACGAAAGAAAATTCTCCTTTTGGTTCTCTTTAGATGCTACATGTTAAGACGTACACGCCAAAACAATTCTTTTCGAGATACAACGTGTAGTTTTGGAGATACAAGCTAATTTTGTACGATGCGTTATTTCTTCTCGTAAAGAGTTTCCAATGCGTACGTATATGTCTTTACTCTGCAAAACTGTATTTCCTTATGAAGTGGTATTCTTACATATCCTTTCGAGAGAAAACTGTCCTGTGCCTTCTCTTTTGAGGCTACACACTTAGACATACACGCAACATGAAAGCTTTTCGACTTACAACGTGTTGTTTAGGAAAAACAAGATAATTTCGCACGATGCGGGATTTCCTTAAAACGTGATTTTCTGAAAAATTTTGACGAAAGAAAATTCTCCTTTTGGTTCTCTTTAGATGCTACATGTTAAGACGTACACGCCACAACAATTCTTTTCGAGATACAACGTGTAGTTTTGGAGATACAAGCTAATTTTGTACGATGCGTTATTTCTTCTCGTAAAGAGTTTCCAATGCGTACGTATATGTCTTTACTCTGCAAAACTGTATTTCCTTATGAAGTGGTATTCTTACATATCCTTTCGAGAGAAAACTGTCCTGTGCCTTCTCTTTTGAGGCTACACACTTAGACATACACGCAACATGAAAGCTTTTCGACTTACAACGTGTTGTTTAGGAAAAACAAGATAATTTCGCACGATGCGGGATTTCCTTAAAACGTGATTTTCTGAAAAATTTTGACGAAAGAAAATTCTCCTTTTGGTTCTCTTTAGATGCTACATGTTAAGACGTACACGCCACAACAATTCTTTTCGAGATACAACGTGTAGTTTTGGAGATACAAGCTCATTTTGTACGATGCGTTATTTCTTCTCGTAAAGAGTTTCCAATGCGTACGTATATGTCTTTACTCTGCAAAACTGTATTTCCTTATGAAGTGGTATTCTTACATATCCTTTCGAGAGAAAACTGTCCTGTGCCTTCTCTTTTGAGGCTACACACTTAGACATACACGCAACATGAAAGCTTTTCGACTTACAACGTGTTGTTTAGGAAAAACAAGATAATTTCGCACGATGCGGGATTTCCTTAAAACGTGATTTTCTGAAAAATTTTGACGAAAGAAAATTCTCCTTTTGGTTCTCTTTAGATGCTACATGTTAAGACGTACACGCCACAACAATTCTTTTCGAGATACAACGTGTAGTTTTGGAGATACAAGCTAATTTTGTACGATGCGTTATTTCTTCTCGTAAAGAGTTTCCAATGCGTACGTATATGTCTTTACTCTGCAAAACTGTATTTCCTTATGAAGTGGTATTCTTACATATCCTTTCGAGAGAAAACTGTCCTGTGCCTTCTCTTTTGAGGCTACACACTTAGACATACACGCAACATGAAAGCTTTTCGACTTACAACATGTTGTTTAGGAAAAACAAGATAATTTCGCACGATGCGGGATTTCCTTAAAACGTGATTTTCTGAAAAATTTTGACGAAAGAAAATTCTCCTTTTGGTTCTCTTTAGATGCTACATGTTAAGACGTACACGCCACAACAATTCTTTTCGAGATACAACGTGTAGTTTTGGAGATACAAGCTAATTTTGTACGATGCGTTATTTCTTCTCGTAAAGAGTTTCCAATGCGTACGTATATGTCTTTACTCTGCAAAACTGTATTTCCTTATGAAGTGGTATTCTTACATATCCTTTCGAGAGAAAACTGTCCTGTGCCTTCTCTTTTGAGGCTACACACTTAGACATACACGCAACATGAAAGCTTTTCGACTTACAACGTGTTGTTTAGGAAAAACAAGAAAATTTGGCACGATGCGGGATTTCCTTAAAACGTGATTTTCTGAAAAATTTTGACGAAAGAAAATTCTCCTTTTGGTTCTCTTTAGATGCTACATGTTAAGACGTACACGCCACAACAATTCTTTTCGAGATACAACGTGTAGTTTTGGAGATACAAGCTAATTTTGTACGATGCGTTATTTCTTCTCGTAAAGAGTTTCCAATGCGTACGTATATGTCTTTACTCTGCAAAACTGTATTTCCTTATGAAGTGGTATTCTTACATATCCTTTCGAGAGAAAACTGTCCTGTGCCTTCTCTTTTGAGGCTACACACTTAGACATACACGCAACATGAAAGCTTTTCGACTTACAACGTGTTGTTTAGGAAAAACAAGATAATTTCGCACGATGCGGGATTTCCTTAAAACGTGATTTTCTGAAAAATTTTGACGAAAGAAAATTCTCCTTTTGGTTCTCTTTAGATGCTACATGTTAAGACGTACACGCCACAACAATTCTTTTCGAGATACAACGTGTAGTTTTGGAGATACAAGCTAATTTTGTACGATGCGTTATTTCTTCTCGTAAAGAGTTTCCAATGCGTACGTATATGTCTTTACTCTGCAAAACTGTATTTCCTTATGAAGTGGTATTCTTACATATCCTTTCGAGAGAAAACTGTCCTGTGCCTTCTCTTTGGAGGCTACACACTTAGACATACACGCAACATGAAAGCTTTTCGACTTACAATGTGTTGTTTAGGAAAAACAAGATAATTTCGCACGATGCGGGATTTCCTTAAAACGTGATTTTCTGAAAAATTTTGACGAAAGAAAATTCTCCTTTTGGTTCTCTTTAGATGCTACATGTTAAGACGTACACGCCACAACAATTCGTTTCGAGATACAACGTGTAGTTTTGGAGATACAAGCTAATTTTGTACGATGCGTTATTTCTTCTCGTAAAGAGTTTCCAATGCGTACGTATATGTCTTTACTCTGCAAAACTGTATTTCCTTATGAAGTGGTATTCTTACATACCCTTTCGAGAGAAAACTGTCCTGTGCCTTCTCTTTTGAGGCTACACACTTAGACATACACGCAACATGAAAGCTTTTCGACTTACAACGTGTTGTTTAGGAAAAACAAGATAATTTCGCACGATGCGGGATTTCCTTAAAACGTGATTTTCTGAAAAATTTTGACGAAAGAAAATTCTCCTTTTGGTTCTCTTTAGATGCTACATGTTAAGACGTACACGCCACAACAATTCTTTTCGAGATACAACGTGTAGTTTTGGAGATACAAGCTAATTTTGTACGATGCGTTATTTCTTCTCGTAAAGAGTTTCCAATGCGTACGTATATGTCTTTACTCTGCAAAACTGTATTTCCTTATGAAGTGGTATTCTTACATATCCTTTCGAGAGAAAACTGTCCTGTGCCTTCTCTTTTGAGGCTACACACTTAGACATACACGCAACATGAAAGCTTTTCGACTTACAACGTGTTGTTTAGGAAAAACAAGATAATTTCGCACGATGCGGGATTTCCTTAAAACGTGATTTTCTGAAAAATTTTGACGAAAGAAAATTCTCCTTTTGGTTCTCTTTAGATGCTACATGTTAAGACGTACACGCCACAACAATTCTTTTCGAGATACAACGTGTAGTTTTGGAGATACAAGCTAATTTTGTACGATGCGTTATTTCTTCTCGTAAAGAGTTTCCAATGCGTACGTATATGTCTTTACTCTGCAAAAACTGTATTTCCTTATGAAGTGGTATTCTTACATATCCTTTCGAGAGAAAACTGTCCTGTGCCTTCTCTTTTGAGGCTACACACTTAGACATACACGCAACATGAAAGCTTTTCGACTTACAACGTGTTGTTTAGGAAAAACAAGATAATTTCGCACGATGCGGGATTTCCTTAAAACGTGATTTTCTGAAAAATTTTGACGAAAGAAAATTCTCCTTTTGGTTCTCTTTAGATGCTACATGTTAAGACGTACACGCCACAACAATTCTTTTCGAGATACAACGTGTAGTTTTGGAGATACAAGCTAATTTTGTACGATGCGTTATTTCTTCTCGTAAAGAGTTTCCAATGCGTACGTATATGTCTTTACTCTGCAAAACTGTATTTCCTTATGAAGTGGTATTCTTACATATCCTTTCGAGAGAAAACTGTCCTGTGCCTTCTCTTTTGAGGCTACACACTTAGACATACACGCAACATGAAAGCTTATCGACTTACAACGTGTTGTTTAGGAAAAACAAGATAATTTCGCACGATGCGGGATTTCCTTAAAACGTGATTTTCTGAAAAATTTTGACGAAAGAAAATTCTCCTTTTGGTTCTCTTTAGATGCTACATGTTAAGACGTACACGCCACAACAATTCTTTTCGAGATACAACGTGTAGTTTTGGAGATACAAGCTAATTTTGTACGATGCGTTATTTCTTCTCGTAAAGAGTTTCCAATGCGTACGTATATGTCTTTACTCTGCAAAACTGTATTTCCTTATGAAGTGGTATTCTTACATATCCTTTCGAGAGAAAACTGTCCTGTGCCTTCTCTTTTGAGGCTACACACTTAGACATACACGCAACATGAAAGCTTTTCGACTTACAACGTGTTGTTTAGGAAAAACAAGATAATTTCGCACGATGCGGGATTTCCTTAAAACGTGATTTTCTGAAAAATTTTGACGAAAGAAAATTCTCCTTTTGGTTCTCTTTAGATGCTACATGTTAAGACGTACACGCCACAACAATTCTTTTCGAGATACAACGTGTAGTTTTGGAGATACAAGCTAATTTTGTACGATGCGTTATTTCTTCTCGTAAAGAGTTTCCAATGCGTACGTATATGTCTTTACTCTGCAAAAACTGTATTTCCTTATGAAGTGGTATTCTTACATATCCTTTCGAGAGAAAACTGTCCTGTGCCTTCTCTTTTGAGGCTACACACTTAGACATACACGCAACATGAAAGCTTTTCGACTTACAACGTGTTGTTTAGGAAAAACAAGATAATTTCGCACGATGCGGGATTTCCTTAAAACGTGATTTTCTGAAAAATTTTGACGAAAGAAAATTCTCCTTTTGGTTCTCTTTAGATGCTACATGTTAAGACGTACACGCCACAACAATTCTTTTCGAGATACAACGTGTAGTTTTGGAGATACAAGCTAATTTTGTACGATGCGTTATTTCTTCTCGTAAAGAGTTTCCAATGCGTACGTATATGTCTTTACTCTGCAAAACTGTATTTCCTTATGAAGTGGTATTCTTACATATCCTTTCGAGAGAAAACTGTCCTGTGCCTTCTCTTTTGAGGCTACACACTTAGACATACACGCAACATGAAAGCTTTTCGACTTACAACGTGTTGTTTAGGAAAAACAAGATAATTTCGCACGATGCGGGATTTCCTTAAAACGTGATTTTCTGAAAAATTTTGACGAAAGAAAATTCTCCTTTTGGTTCTCTTTAGATGCTACATGTTAAGACGTACACGCCACAACAATTCTTTTCGAGATACAACGTGTAGTTTTGGAGATACAAGCTAATTTTGTACGATGCGTTATTTCTTCTCGTAAAGAGTTTCCAATGCGTACGTATATGTCTTTACTCTGCAAAACTGTATTTCCTTATGAAGTGGTATTCTTACATATCCTTTCGAGAGAAAACTGTCCTGTGCCTTCTCTTTTGAGGCTACACACTTAGACATACCCGCAACATGAAAGCTTTTCGACTTACAACGTGTTGTTTAGGAAAAACAAGATAATTTCGCACGATGCGGGATTTCCTTAAAACGTGATTTTCTGAAAAATTTTGACGAAAGAAAATTCTCCTTTTGGTTCTCTTTAGATGCTACATGTTAAGACGTACACGCCACAACAATTCTTTTCGAGATACAACGTGTAGTTTTGGAGATACAAGCTAATTTTGTACGATGCGTTATTTCTTCTCGTAAAGAGTTTCCAATGCGTACGTATATGTCTTTACTCTGCAAAACTGTATTTCCTTATGAAGTGGTATTCTTACATATCCTTTCGAGAGAAAACTGTCCTGTGCCTTCTCTTTTGAGGCTACACACTTAGACATACACGCAACATGAAAGCTTTTCGACTTACAACGTGTTGTTTAGGAAAAACAAGATAATTTCGCACGATGCGGGATTTCCTTAAAACGTGATTTTCTGAAAAATTTTGACGAAAGAAAATTCTCCTTTTGGTTCTCTTTAGATGCTACATGTTAAGACGTACACGCCACAACAATTCTTTTCGAGATACAACGTGTAGTTTTGGAGATACAAGCTAATTTTGTACGATGCGTTATTTCTTCTCGTAAAGAGTTTCCAATGCGTACGTATATGTCTTTACTCTGCAAAACTGTATTTCCTTATGAAGTGGTATTCTTACATATCCTTTCGAGAGAAAACTGTCCTGTGCCTTCTCTTTTGAGGCTACACACTTAGACATACACGCAACATGAAAGCTTTTCGACTTACAACGTGTTGTTTAGGAAAAACAAGATAATTTCGCACGATGCGGGATTTCCTTAAAACGTGATTTTCTGAAAAATTTTGACGAAAGAAAATTCTCCTTTTGGTTCTCTTTAGATGCTACATGTTAAGACGTACACGCCACAACAATTCTTTTCGAGATACAACGTGTAGTTTTGGAGATACAAGCTAATTTTGTACGATGCGTTATTTCTTCTCGTAAAGAGTTTCCAATGCGTACGTATATGTCTTTACTCTGCAAAACTGTATTTCCTTATGAAGTGGTATTCTTACATATCCTTTCGAGAGAAAACTGTCCTGTGCCTTCTCTTTTGAGGCTACACACTTAGACATACACGCAACATGAAAGCTTTTCGACTTACAACGTGTTGTTTAGGAAAAACAAGATAATTTCGCACGATGCGGGATTTCCTTAAAACGTGATTTTCTGAAAAATTTTGACGAAAGAAAATTCTCCTTTTGGTTCTCTTTAGATGCTACATGTTAAGACGTACACGCCACAACAATTCTTTTCGAGATACAACGTGTAGTTTTGGAGATACAAGCTAATTTTGTACGATGCGTTATTTCTTCTCCTAAAGAGTTTCCAATGCGTACGTATATGTCTTTACTCTGCAAAACTGTATTTCCTTATGAAGTGGTATTCTTACATATCCTTTCGAGAGAAAACTGTCCTGTGCCTTCTCTTTTGAGGCTACACACTTAGACATACACGCAACATGAAAGCTTTTCGACTTACAACGTGTTGTTTAGGAAAAACAAGATAATTTCGCACGATGCGGGATTTCCTTAAAACGTGATTTTCTGAAAAATTTTGACGAAAGAAAATTCTCCTTTTGGTTCTCTTTAGATGCTACATGTTAAGACGTACACGCCACAACAATTCTTTTCGAGATACAACGTGTAGTTTTGGAGATACAAGCTAATTTTGTACGATGCGTTATTTCTTCTCGTAAAGAGTTTCCAATGCGTACGTATATGTCTTTACTCTGCAAAACTGTATTTCCTTATGAAGTGGTATTCTTACATATCCTTTCGAGAGAAAACTGTCCTGTGCCTTCTCTTTTGAGGCTACACACTTAGACATACACGCAACATGAAAGCTTTTCGACTTACAACGTGTTGTTTAGGAAAAACAAGATAATTTCGCACGATGCGGGATTTCCTTAAAACGTGATTTTCTGAAAAATTTTGACGAAAGAAAATTCTCCTTTTGGTTCTCTTTGGATGCTACATGTTAAGACGTACACGCCACAACAATTCTTTTCGAGATACAACGTGTAGTTTTGGAGATACAAGCTAATTTTGTACGATGCGTTATTTCTTCTCGTAAAGAGTTTCCAATGCGTACGTATATGTCTTTACTCTGCAAAACTGTATTTCCTTATGAAGTGGTATTCTTACATATCCTTTCGAGAGAAAACTGTCCTGTGCCTTCTCTTTTGAGGCTACACACTTAGACATACACGCAACATGAAAGCTTATCGACTTACAACGTGTTGTTTAGGAAAAACAAGATAATTTCGCACGATGCGGGATTTCCTTAAAACGTGATTTTCTGAAAAATTTTGACGAAAGAAAATTCTCCTTTTGGTTCTCTTTAGATGCTACATGTTAAGACGTACACGCCACAACAATTCTTTTCGAGATACAACGTGTAGTTTTGGAGATACAAGCTAATTTTGTACGATGCGTTATTTCTTCTCGTAAAGAGTTTCCAATGCGTACGTATATGTCTTTACTCTGCAAAACTGTATTTCCTTATGAAGTGGTATTCTTACATATCCTTTCGAGAGAAAACTGTCCTGTGCCTTCTCTTTTGAGGCTACACACTTAGACATACACGCAACATGAAAGCTTTTCGACTTACAACGTGTTGTTTAGGAAAAACAAGATAATTTCGCACGATGCGGGATTTCCTTAAAACGTGATTTTCTGAAAAATTTTGACGAAAGAAAATTCTCCTTTTGGTTCTCTTTAGATGCTACATGTTAAGACGTACACGCCACAACAATTCTTTTCGAGATACAACGTGTAGTTTTGGAGATACAAGCTAATTTTGTACGATGCGTTATTTCTTCTCGTAAAGAGTTTCCAATGCGTACGTATATGTCTTTACTCTGCAAAACTGTATTTCCTTATGAAGTGGTATTCTTACATATCCTTTCGAGAGAAAACTGTCCTGTGCCTTCTCTTTTGAGGCTACACACTTAGACATACACGCAACATGAAAGCTTTTCGACTTACAACGTGTTGTTTAGGAAAAACAAGATAATTTCGCACGATGCGGGATTTCCTTAAAACGTGATTTTCTGAAAAATTTTGACGAAAGAAAATTCTCCTTTTGGTTCTCTTTAGATGCTACATGTTAAGACGTACACGCCACAACAATTCTTTTCGAGATACAACGTGTAGTTTTGGAGATACAAGCTAATTTTGTACGATGCGTTATTTCTTCTCGTAAAGAGTTTCCAATGCGTACGTATATGTCTTTACTCTGCAAAACTGTATTTCCTTATGAAGTGGTATTCTTACATATCCTTTCGAGAGAAAACTGTCCTGTGCCTTCTCTTTTGAGGCTACACACGTAGACATACACGCAACATGAAAGCTTTTCGACTTACAACGTGTTGTTTAGGAAAAACAAGATAATTTCGCACGATGCGGGATTTCCTTAAAACGTGATTTTCTGAAAAATTTTGACGAAAGAAAATTCTCCTTTTGGTTCTCTTTAGATGCTACATGTTAAGACGTACACGCCACAACAATTCTTTTCGAGATACAACGTGTAGTTTTGGAGATACAAGCTAATTTTGTACGATGCGTTATTTCTTCTCGTAAAGAGTTTCCAATGCGTACGTATATGTCTTTACTCTGCAAAACTGTATTTCCTTATGAAGTGGTATTCTTACATATCCTTTCGAGAGAAAACTGTCCTGTGCCTTCTCTTTTGAGGCTACACACTTAGACATACACGCAACATGAAAGCTTTTCGACTTACAACGTGTTGTTTAGGAAAAACAAGATAATTTCGCACGATGCGGGATTTCCTTAAAACGTGATTTTCTGAAAAATTTTGACGAAAGAAAATTCTCCTTTTGGTTCTCTTTAGATGCTACATGTTAAGACGTACACGCCACAACAATTCTTTTCGAGATACAACGTGTAGTTTTGGAGATACAAGCTAATTTTGTACGATGCGTTATTTCTTCTCGTAAAGAGTTTCCAATGCGTACGTATATGTCTTTACTCTGCAAAAACTGTATTTCCTTATGAAGTGGTATTCTTACATATCCTTTCGAGAGAAAACTGTCCTGTGCCTTCTCTTTTGAGGCTACACACTTAGACATACACGCAACATGAAAGCTTTTCGACTTACAACGTGTTGTTTAGGAAAAACAAGATAATTTCGCACGATGCGGGATTTCCTTAAAACGTGATTTTCTGAAAAATTTTGACGAAAGAAAATTCTCCTTTTGGTTCTCTTTAGATGCTACATGTTAAGACGTACACGCCACAACAATTCTTTTCGAGATACAACGTGTAGTTTTGGAGATACAAGCTAATTTTGTACGATGCGTTATTTCTTCTCGTAAAGAGTTTCCAATGCGTACGTATATGTCTTTACTCTGCAAAACTGTATTTCCTTATGAAGTGGTATTCTTACATATCCTTTCGAGAGAAAACTGTCCTGTGCCTTCTCTTTTGAGGCTACACACTTAGACATACACGCAACATGAAAGCTTATCGACTTACAACGTGTTGTTTAGGAAAAACAAGATAATTTCGCACGATGCGGGATTTCCTTAAAACGTGATTTTCTGAAAAATTTTGACGAAAGAAAATTCTCCTTTTGGTTCTCTTTAGATGCTACATGTTAAGACGTACACGCCACAACAATTCTTTTCGAGATACAACGTGTAGTTTTGGAGATACAAGCTAATTTTGTACGATGCGTTATTTCTTCTCGTAAAGAGTTTCCAATGCGTACGTATATGTCTTTACTCTGCAAAACTGTATTTCCTTATGAAGTGGTATTCTTACATATCCTTTCGAGAGAAAACTGTCCTGTGCCTTCTCTTTTGAGGCTACACACTTAGACATACACGCAACATGAAAGCTTTTCGACTTACAACGTGTTGTTTAGGAAAAACAAGATAATTTCGCACGATGCGGGATTTCCTTAAAACGTGATTTTCTGAAAAATTTTGACGAAAGAAAATTCTCCTTTTGGTTCTCTTTAGATGCTACATGTTAAGACGTACACGCCACAACAGTTCTTTTCGAGATACAACGTGTAGTTTTGGAGATACAAGCTAATTTTGTACGATGCGTTATTTCTTCTCGTAAAGAGTTTCCAATGCGTACGTATATGTCTTTACTCTGCAAAACTGTATTTCCTTATGAAGTGGTATTCTTACATACCCTTTCGAGAGAAAACTGTCCTGTGCCTTCTCTTTTGAGGCTACACACTTAGACATACACGCAACATGAAAGCTTTTCGACTTACAACGTGTTGTTTAGGAAAAACAAGATAATTTCGCACGATGCGGGATTTCCTTAAAACGTGATTTTCTGAAAAATTTTGACCTAAGAAAATTCTCCTTTTGGTTCTCTTTAGATGCTACATGTTAAGACGTACACGCCACAACAATTCTTTTCGAGATACAACGTGTAGTTTTGGAGATACAAGCTAATTTTGTACGATGCGTTATTTCTTCTCGTAAAGAGTTTCCAATGCGTACGTATATGTCTTTACTCTGCAAAACTGTATTTCCTTATGAAGTGGTATTCTTACATATCCTTTCGAGAGAAAACTGTCCTGTGCCTTCTCTTTTGAGGCTACACACTTAGACATACACGCAACATGAAAGCTTTTCGACTTACAACGTGTTGTTTAGGAAAAACAAGATAATTTCGCACGATGTGGGATTTCCTTAAAACGTGATTTTCTGAAAAATTTTGACGAAAGAAAATTCTCCTTTTGGTTCTCTTTAGATGCTACATGTTAAGACGTACACGCCACAACAATTCTTTTCGAGATACAACGTGTAGTTTTGGAGATACAAGCTAATTTTGTACGATGCGTTATTTCTTCTCGTAAAGAGTTTCCAATGCGTACGTATATGTCTTTACTCTGCAAAACTGTATTTCCTTATGAAGTGGTATTCTTACATATCCTTTCGAGAGAAAACTGTCCTGTGCCTTCTCTTTTGAGGCTACACACTTAGACATACACGCAACATGAAAGCTTTTCGACTTACAACGTGTTGTTTAGGAAAAACAAGATAATTTCGCACGATGCGGGATTTCCTTAAAACGTGATTTTCTGAAAAATTTTGACGAAAGAAAATTCTCCTTTTGGTTCTCTTTAGATGCTACATGTTAAGACGTACACGCCACAACAATTCTTTTCGAGATACAACGTGTAGTTTTGGAGATACAAGCTAATTTTGTACGATGCGTTATTTCTTCTCGTAAAGAGTTTCCAATGCGTACGTATATGTCTTTACTCTGCAAAACTGTATTTCCTTATGAAGTGGTATTCTTACATATCCTTTCGAGAGAAAACTGTCCTGTGCCTTCTCTTTTGAGGCTACACACTTAGACATACACGCAACATGAAAGCTTTTCGACTTACAACGTGTTGTTTAGGAAAAACAAGATAATTTCGCACGATGCGGGATTTCCTTAAAACGTGATTTTCTGAAAAATTTTGACGAAAGAAAATTCTCCTTTTGGTTCTCTTTAGATGCTACATGTTAAGACGTACACGCCACAACAATTCTTTTCGAGATACAACGTGTAGTTTTGGAGATACAAGCTAATTTTGTACGATGCGTTATTTCTTCTCGTAAAGAGTTTCCAATGCGTACGTATATGTCTTTACTCTGCAAAACTGTATTTCCTTATGAAGTGGTATTCTTACATATCCTTTCGAGAGAAAACTGTCCTGTGCCTTCTCTTTTGAGGCTACACACTTAGACATACACGCAACATGAAAGCTTTTCGACTTACAACGTGTTTAGGAAAAACAAGATAATTTCGCACGATGCGGGATTTCCTTAAAACGTGATTTTCTGAAAAATTTTGACGAAAGAAAATTCTCCTTTTGGTTCTCTTTAGATGCTACATGTTAAGACGTACACGCCACAACAATTCTTTTCGAGATACAACGTGTAGTTTTGGAGATACAAGCTAATTTTGTACGATGCGTTATTTCTTCTCGTAAAGAGTTTCCAATGCGTACGTATATGTCTTTACTCTGCAAAACTGTATTTCCTTATGAAGTGGTATTCTTACATATCCTTTCGAGAGAAAACTGTCCTGTGCCTTCTCTTTTGAGGCTACACACTTAGACATACACGCAACATGAAAGCTTTTCGACTTACAACGTGTTGTTTAGGAAAAACAAGATAATTTCGCACGATGCGGGATTTCCTTAAAACGTGATTTTCTGAAAAATTTTGACGAAAGAAAATTCTCCTTTTGGTTCTCTTTAGATGCTACATGTTAAGACGTACACGCCACAACAATTCTTTTCGAGATACAACGTGTAGTTTTGGAGATACAAGCTAATTTTGTACGATGCGTTATTTCTTCTCGTAAAGAGTTTCCAATGCGTACGTATATGTCTTTACTCTGCAAAACTGTATTTCCTTATGAAGTGGTATTCTTACATATCCTTTCGAGAGAAAACTGTCCTGTGCCTTCTCTTTTGAGGCTACACACTTAGACATACACGCAACATGAAAGCTTTTCGACTT
>NW_026263203.1:0-90800 GCF_947179515.1 Apodemus sylvaticus
CTGCCCGCCCGCCCGCCGCCGAGCCCACGCAAGCCCAGGGCCCAGCAGACACATGCACTGTACTGCACCGCACACCAAGAACCACAGGCACGCACGCAGAGCCCTCGGCCCGGCCCAAGCCCCACATACACGCGCCAGCCCACACTGCCAGCCTATAACCTCCCTGAACCCCTTCCACCCTCCTCTGGCCGCCCTGATGGAGCAAGGGCCCAGACAGTGAGTGCCAGCCTTGGCCCCACAGAGATCTCTCCTTCTCCTGCTCCTCCCCTCCCCTCCCTTCCCCTCCCCTCCCCTAGGGTCAGGATGGGCTGGGTGGGTTTTAGAGTCCAATCTGGGCTTGGTCATATGGGGACAGGGTTGTGTTGCTGTACATTAAGGTGACTGTTGCTTACAATCCCAATGATTCTGCTCTGCTTGCCAGCTCTCTGTCATGGATCCCACAGGAATCCTGAGCCCAGACACCCAAGCCTGTGCTGCCTCAACCAGTGTATATTGTGTTCATCCCCCAGCATCCCTCCTTTGTCTGCCCTTGAAGGTTCCTGGGGCCCTGACAGTAGATTGCCAGCTTTTTTCCATTCATGACTGCCTGCGACTCGGAGGTCTCTTCTTTCTTGCCTGTCATCCTCTCCACAGGCCCGAGCAAGTTTGCCCTCTCCTACCTGTGACTTCCTCTGACCATGTGTTTAGTCGTCTGTCACAGTCTTTGAACAAATATGTTTTCCTCAGATTTACATTTTGGGTAAGTTTTTTGTTATGACACCAGGTAAATCTTTAGTTAGTAGAGTTACTTTTCATATGGGAACTATATCTAGGGTCTTGTGATGGTGGGGACAGACTTCCAGCCTGCTGCCTTCCAGCCTTCCTGCCTTCTTTCTTTTTCTATGTGTTTTTTCCTTAACTTTTATTAGTGTGTTCCAGGGACAGTCTTTTCAGCCAAGCCAAATCCATAGTTTCAAATATGAATTGATTTTTTTTTAATTTATTTATTTGTTTGCTTGCTTGCTTGTTTGTTTGAGTAGAGTTCACTATGTAGATGCAGTTGGCCTATAACTACTGTGAAGAGCAGGCCATTCTCCAACCTGCTTCTGTTTCTTTATTGCTGGCATTAGGGACAAGCTCCTCTGTATCCAACATAGGACTTTGAACGATAGAGATTATACACTGTATCTTGTCTAGCAGTATGTAATAGTATTAAGAATTTAGGCTGGATTTGAGTTGTAGGAATACAGTACTCCTTCTAGCTGTCTGATTTACCAAAGAAGGCCATCTTGTAAACTACAAGGATACTTACAGACCTTCACCAAAATTGCAGCTTCTTAAACCATGATAAACATATTTGTGTTGGTTGGAAGTTGCTTTGTCTCCTTCCTCGTTTGTCTCAGTGGATTGAATGAACCCACACAGGCACCATTGGTGGTTGTGTGCTCTGTGTATTTTGTGGGCATCCTTTTGTTGGTTTTTATTTTTTATTTTTATTTTTATTTTTAATTTGGAGAGACAGGCTTTTACTATGTTGCCCAGGTTGGTGTTAAACATGCAATCTTCTGGTCTCAGCCTCCTGAGTAGTGGGACTAAAGGTGAGTGCTCTGTCCCTGAAAAGACACTCAATTATAAAACATCTATTTTTTTTCCAGGATCCCCATCAGTCATCAGGCAGATGATAGAGGGCCATGAGTTCAAGGCCCGCTTGGGATACCTAGGAAGACCCTGTCTCAGAAAAGAAGCAAAACCAACTAACCACATACTTCACCATCTCCTGCAATGAATGTAAATATCAAAGAATCGCAGGGACACAATAAAATGCTTAGGGGTGTGCCAAAATATCCTATAATATACCAAAAATTATGGAATTCTGTAAAAGAGGAAATTTATACCCTAAAGTATTTCTATAAAGAAACCAGGAGCCAGAAAGTGGTGGTGCACACCTTTAATCCCAGCACTCGGGAGGCAGAAAGAGGCAGATTTCTGAGTTTGAGGCCAGCCTCAAACAGAGTGAGTTCCAGGACAACCAGGGCTGTACAGAGAAACCCTGTCTTGAAAAAACAAACAAAACAAAACAAAAACAGGTGGAGGGCAGGAGAGGTGGCTCAGTGGTTAAGAGCACTGACTGCTCTTCCAGAGGTCCTGAGCTCATTTCCCAGCCAACACATGGAGACTTCCAAATTGCCTGTCATGGGATCCATAATTATGCACGATGCAGGATTTCCTTAAAACGTGGCATTCTGACATATTTTTTTAGAGTAAATAATCCTGTGGGTTCTCTTTTGAGGCTAAACGTTTAGACATACACGCAACACCAAATCTTTTCGAGTTACAACGTGTTGTTTAGGAAATACAAGTAAATTTTGTACGATGCGTTATTTCTTCTTATAAATTTTAAGTATTTCTAATAAGTAAGTATTTGTCCTTACTCTGCAACAGTGTATTTCCTATTAATGTGGCATTCTTACATATTCTTTGGATAGAAACCTCTCCTGTGCGTACTCTTTTGAGGCTACACACTGAGACATACAAGCAACACCAAAGCGTTTCGAGTTACAACGTGTTGTTTAGGAAAAACAAGATAATTTCGCACGATGTAGGATTTCCTTAAAACGTGGTATTCTGACATATTTTTTCGAGAGAAAACTCTCCTGTGCATTCTCTTTTGAGGATACACGCTTAGACATACACGCAACACCAAAGCTTTTCGAGTTACAACGTGTTGTTTACGAAAAACAAGATAATTTCTCACGATGCAGGATTTCCTTAAAACGTTGTATTCTGACATATTTTATCGAGAGAAAATTTTACTGTGGGTTCTTTATTGAGGCTACACATTTAGAGATACACACAACACCAAATCCTTTCGCGTTACAAGGTGTTGTTTAGGAAATACAAAATAATTTTTTACGATGCGTTATTTCTTCTCGTAAAGTTTTTGTGTTTCTAATACGTACGTATTTGTCTTACTCTGCAACACTGTATTTCCTTATAATGTGGTATTCTTACATATTCTTTCGAGAAAAAACTCTCCTGTGCATTCTCTTTTGAGGCTACACGCTTAGACATACACGCAACACCAAAGATTTTCGAGTTACAATGTGTTGTTTAAGAAAAACAAGATAATTTCGCACGATGCGGGATTTCCTTAAAACGTGGTATTCTGACATATTTTTTCGACAGAAAACTGTCCTGTGCATTCTCCTTTGAGGCTAAATGCTTAGATATACACGCAACACCAAATCTTTACGAGTTACAACGTGTTGTTTAGGAAATACAAGGTAATTTTGTACGATGCGTTATTTCTTCTCATAAAGTTTAAGTCTTTCTAATACGTACGTATTTGTCTTTACTCTGCAACACTGTATTTCTTTGTAACATGGCATTCTTACATATTCTTTCGAGAGAAAACTCCTGTGCATTCTCTTTTGAGGCTACATGCTTAGACATACACGCATCACCAAAGATTTTCGAATTACAACGTGTTGTTTAGGGAAAAAATGATAATTTCGCATGATGCGGGATTTCCTTAAAAGGTGGTATTCTGACATATTTTGTCGAGAGAAAATTCTCCTGTGGGTTTTCCTTTGAGGCTACATGTTTAGACATACACGCAACACCAAAACTTTTCGAGTTACAACGTGTTGTTTAGTAAAAACAAGATAATTTCGCACTATGCGGGATTTCCTTAAAACGTGGTATTCTGACATTTTTTCGAGAGAAAACTGTCCTGTGCATTCTCTTTTGAGGCTGCACCCTTATACATGCACACAACACCAAAACCTTTCGAGTTACAACGTGTTGTTTAGGAGAAACAAGATAATTTTGCACGATGCATTATTTCTTCTCGTAAATTTTAAGTATTTCTAATACGTACATATTTGTCTTTACTCTGCAACACTGTATTTCCTTATAACGTGGTATTCTTACATATTCTTTTGAGAGAAAACTCTCCTCTTTGTTCTCTTTTGAGGCTATATGCTTACACATACACGCAACATCAAAGTTTTTCGAGTTACAAAGTGTTGTTTAAGAAAAACAAGATAATTTCGCACGACGCAGGATTTCCTTAAAACGTGGTATTCTGACATATTTTTTCGAGAGAAAATTCTCCTGTGGGTTCTCTTTTGAGGCTACACATTTAGACTTACAAGCAACACCAAATCTTTCAGGTTACAATGTGTTGTTTAGGATATACAAGATAATATAGTATGATGCGTTATTTCTTCTCGCAAAGTTTAAGTATTTTTAATACGTACGTATTTTTCTTTACTCTGCAACACTGTATTTGCTTATAATGTGGTATTCTTTCATGTTCTCTCAATAGAAAACTCTCCTGTGCATTCTCTTTTGAGGCTGTACGCTTAGAGAAAAACGAACACCAAAGCTTTTCGGGTTACAACAAGTTGTTTAGGAAAAAACCGATAATTTCGCACGATGCAGGATTTCCTTAAAACGTTGTATTCTGACATATTTTTTCATGAGAAAACTCTCCTTTGCGTTCCCTTTTGAGGCTACACGCTTAGACATACACGCATCACCAAAGCTTTTCAAGTTATAACGTGTTGTTTAGGAAAAACAAGATAATTTCGCACGATGTGCTATTTCCTTAAAACTGGGTATTCTGACATGTTTTTTTTTTAATTCTTATTTAATTTTTTTATTCGATATGATTTATTTACATTTCAAATGATTTCCCTTTTCTAGCCCCCCACTCCCCGGAAGTCCCGTAAGCCCCCTTCTCTTCCTCTGTCCTCCCACCCACCCCTTCCTACTTCCCCGTTCTGGTTTTGCCGAATATTGTTTCACTGAGTCTTTCCAGAACCAGGGGCCACTCCTCCTTTCTTCTTGTACCTCATTTGATGTGTGGATTATGTTTTGGGTATTCCAGTTTTATAGGTTAATATCCACTTATTAGTGAGTGCATACCATGATTCACCTTTTGAGCCTGGGTTACCTCACTTAGTATGATATTCTCTAGCTCCATCCATTTGCCTAAGAATTTCATGAATTCATTGTTTCTAATGGCTGAATAGAAATCTACTCCATTGTGTAGATATACCACATTTTTTGCATCCACTCTTCTGTTGAGGGATACCTGGGTTCTTTCCAGCATCTGGCAATTATAAATAGGGCTGCTATGAACATAGTAGAACATGTATCCTTATTACATGGTGGGGAGTCTTCTGGGTATATGCCCAGGAGTGGTATAGCAGGATCTTCTGGAAGTGAGGTGGCCAGTTTTCGGAGGAACCGCCAGACTGCTTTCCAGAGTGGTTGTACCAATTTGCTACCCCACCAGCAGTGGAGGAGTGTTCCTCTTTCTCCACACCCTCTCCAACACCTGCTGTCTCCTGAATTTTTAATCTTAGCCATTCTGACTGGTGTAAGATGAAATCTTAGGGTTGTTTTGATTTGCATTTCCCTAATGACTAATGAAGTTGAGCATTTTTTAAGATACTTCTCCGCCATCTGAAGTTCTTCAGGTGAGAATTCTTTGTTTAACTCTGTACCCCATTTTTTAATAGGGTTGTTTGGTTTTCTGGAGTCTAACTTCTTGAGTTCTTTATATATGTTGGATATTAGCCCTCTATCTGATGTAGGATTGGTGAAGATCTTTTCCCAATTTGTTGGTTGCCGATTTGTCCTCTTGATGGTGTCCTTTGCCTTACAGAAACTTTGTAATTTTATGAGGTCCCATTTGTCAATTCTTGCTCTTAGAGCATACGCTATTGGTGTTCTGTTCAAAAACTTTCTCCCTGTACCGATGTCCTCAGGGTCTTCCCCAGTTTCTTTTCTATTAGCTCCAGAGTGTCTGGCTTTATGTGGAGGTCCTTGATCCATTTGGATTTGAGCTTAGTACAAGGAGACAAGGATGGGTCAATTTGCATTCTTCTGCATGCTGACCTCCAGCTGAACCAGCACCATTTGTTGAAAAGGCTATCTTTTTTCCATTGGATGTTTTCAGCCTCTTTGTCGAGGATCAAGTGGCCATAGGTGTGTGGGTTCATTTCTGGATCTTCAATCCTGTTCCATTGATCCTCCTGCCTGTCACTGTACCAATACCATGCAGTTTTTAACACTATTGCTCTGTAGTATTGATTGAGGTCAGGGATACTGATTCCCCCAGATTTTCTTTTGTTGCTGAGAATAGTTTTAGCTATCCTGGGTTTTTGTTGTTCCAGATGAATTTGATAATTGCTCTTTCTAACTCTGTGAAGAATTGAGTTGGGATTTTATAAAACTTTATTAAAACTTTATTAAAACTAAAAGCACACATTGCACCTAACACAATAATTGTGGGTGACTTCAACACTGCACTTTCCTCAATGGACCGATCAGGAAAACAGAAACTAAACAGGGACACAATGAAACTAATCGAAGCTTTGGACCAATTAGATTTAACAGATATATATAGAACATTCTATCCTAAAACAAAAGAATATACCTTTTTCTCAGCACCTCATGGTACCTTCTCCAAAATCGACCATATAATTGGTCACAAGACAGACCTCCACAAATATAAGAAGATAGAACTAATCCCATGCCTCCTATCTGATCACTATGGAGTAAAAGTGTTCTTCAATAGCAACAGAAACAACAGAAAACCCACATGCACGTGGAAACTGAACAATACTCTACTCAATGATACCTTGGTCAAGGAAGAAATAAAGAAAGAAATTAAAGACTTTTTAGAACACAATGAAAATGAAAACACAACATACCCAAATCTATGGGACACAATGAAAGCAGTGCTAAGAGGAAAACTCATAGCCCTGAGTGCCCCCAAAAAGAAAATGGAGAGAGCATACATTACCAGCTTAATGACACACCTGAAAGCCCTAGAACAAAAAGAAGCTATTTCGCCCAGGAGGAGTAGAAGGCAGGAAATCATCAAACTCAGGGCCAAAATCAATCAAGTAGAAACAAAGAGAACCATACAAAAAATCAACAAAACCAGGAGCTGGTTCTTTGAGAAAATCAACAAGATAGATAAACCCTTAGCCAGACTGACCAAAGGGCACAGAGAAAGTATCCAAATTAACAAACTTAGAAATGAAAAGGGAGATATAACAACGGAAACTGAGGAAATCCAAAAAATCATCAGATCCTACTACAAGAGCCTGTACTCAACACAACTGGAGAATCTGGAGGAAATGGACAATTTCCTTGACAGATACCAAATACCAAAATTAAATCAGGAGCAACTAGACCATCTAAATAGTCCCATAATGCCTAAAGAAATAGAAGGAGTCATAGAAAGTTTTCCAACCAAAAAAAAAAAAAAAAAAAAGCACAGGACCAGATGGCTTCAGTGCAGAATTCTACCAGACCTTCAAAGAAGAGTTAACACCAATACTCTTCAAACTATTCCACAAAATAGAAACAGAAGGAACACTACCCAATTCCTTCTACGAAGCCACATTTAAGCTGATACCAAAGCCACAAAAAGATCCAACAAAGAAAGAGAACTTCAGACCAATTTCCCTTATGAACATTGATGCAAAAACACTCAATAAAATTCTTGCCAACCGAATCCAAGAACACATCAAAACGATCATCCACCATGATCAAGTAGGCTTTATCCCAGGGATTCAGGGTTGGTTCCATACACGGAAATCCATCAATGCAATCCAGAACATAAACAAACTCAAAGAACAAAACCACATGGTCATTTCATTGGATGCTGAAAAAGCATTTGACAAAATTCAGCATCCTTTCATGCTTAAAGTTTTGGAAAGAATGGGAATTCAAGGCCCATACCTAAACATAGTAAAAGCAATATACAGCAAATCGGTAGCCAGCATCAAACTAAATGGAGAGAAACTTGAAGCAATCCCACTGAAATCAGGGGCCAGACAAGGCTGCCCCCTTTCTCCTTATCTTTTCAATATTGTACTCGAGGTACTAGCTCGGGCAATTCGACAACCTAAGGAGGTCAAAGGGATACAAATTGGAAAGGAAGAAGTCAAACTATCATTATTTGCAGATGACATGATCGTCTACCTAAGTGACCCAAAGAACTCCACTAGAGAGCTCCTACAGCTGATAAACAACTTCAGCAAAGTGGCAGGTTTTAAAATCAACTCAAGCAAATCAGTGGCCTTCCTAATAAGTACATATTTGTCTTTACTCTGCAACACTGTATTCCGTTATAACGTGGAATTCTAACATATTCTTTCAAGGGAAAACTCTCCTGTGCGTTCTCTTTTGAGGCTACACACTTAGACATACACGTAACACCAAAGCTTTTCGAGTTAAAACGTGTTGTTTAGGAAAAACAAGATAATTTCGCACAATGCGGGATTTCCTTAAAACGTGGTATTCTGACATATTTTTTCGAGAGAAAACTCTCCTGTGTGTTCTCCTTTGAGGCTACACGCTTAGACATACACGCAACACCAAATCCTTTCGAGTTACAACGTGTTGTTTAGGAAATACAAGATAATTTTGTACGATGCGTTATTTCTTCTCCTAAAGTTTAAGTATTTCTAATAGGTACATAGTTGTCTTTAGTCTGCAACACTGTATTTCCTTATAACGTGGTATTCTTACATAATCTTTCGAGAGAAAAGTCTCCTGTGCGTTCTCTTTTGAGGCTACACACTTAGACATACACGTAACACCATATCTTTTCGAGTTAGAAAGTGTTGTTTAGGAAAAACAACATAATTTCGCGCGATGCGTGATTTCCTTAAAACGTGGTATTCTGACATATTTTTTCGAGTGAAAATTCTCCTGTGGGTTCTCTTTTGAGGATACACATTTAGACATACATGCAACAACAAATCTTTTTGAGTTAAAATGTGTTGTTTAGGAAAAACAAGATAAAACGTACGTATTTGTCTTTACTCTGCAACACTGTATTTCCTTATACCGTGGTATTCTTACATATTCCATCGAGAAAAAACTCTCCTGTGCATTCTCTTTTGAGGCTCACACTTAGGCATACACACAACACCAAAGCTTTTTGAGTTAAAACGTGTTGTTTAGGAAAAAAAAAGATAATATCGCACAATGCTGGATTTCCTTAAAACATAGTATTCAGACATATTTTTTCGATAGAAAACTCTCCTGTGCGTTCTCTTTTGAGGCTACACGCATAGACATATATGCCACACCAAATCTTTTCAAGTTACAACGTGTTGTTTAGGAAATACAAGATAATTTTGTACTATGCGTTATTTCTTCTCGTAAACTTTAAGCATTTCTAATATGTACGTATTTGTCTTTACTCTGCAAAACTGTATTCCATTATAACGTGGAATTCTTACATATTCTTTCGAGAGAAAACTCTCCTGAGCATTCTCTTTTGAGGCTACATGCTTAGACATACACGCAACACCAAAGCTTTTCGAGTTACAACGTGTTGTTTAGGAAAAACAAGATAAGTTCGCATGATGTGGTATTTCCCTAAAAGGTGGTATTCTGACATATTTTCTCGAGAGAAAACTCTCCTGTGCCTTCTCTTTTGAGGCTACAAGCTTATACATACATGCAACACCAAATCTTTTCGAGTTAAAATGTGTTGTTTAGGAAAAACAAGATAATTTTGCACAATGTGATATTTCGTCTCGTAAAGTTTAAGTACTTCCAATACGTACGTATTTGTCTTCACTCTGCAACACTATATTTCCTTATAACGTCATATTCTTACATATTCTTTCGAGAGAAAACTCTCCTGCGCATTCTCTTTTGAGGCTGCACGCTTAGACATACACGCAACACCAAAGCATTTCGAGTTACAACGTGTTGTTTAGGAAAAACAAGAAAATTTCGCGCGATGCTGGATTTCCATAAAACGTGGTATTCTGAAATATTTTTTCGAGAGAAAATTTTTCTGTGCATTCTCTTTTGGGACTACATGCTTTATCATACATGCAACACAAAATCTTTTCGAGTTACAATGTGTTGTTTAGGAAATACAAGATAATTTTGCACGATGCGTTATTTCTTCTCATAAATTTTAAGTATTTCTAATACGTACATATTTGTCTTTACTCTGCAACACTGTATTTCCTTATAACGTGGTATTCTTACATATTTTTTCGAGAGAAAACTCTCCTGTGCATTCTCTTTTGCGGCTACACGCTTAGACATACACACAACCACAAAGTTTTTCGAGTTCCAACGTGTTGTTTAGGAAAAACAAGATAATTTCGCACGATGCAGGATTTCCTTAAAACGTGGTATTATGACGTATTTTTTCGAGAGAAAATTCTCCTGTCGGTTCTTTTTGAGGCTACACATTTAGACATACACGCAACACCAATTCTTTTCGAGCTACAACGTGTTGTTTAGGAAAAACAAGATAATTTTGCATGATGTGTTATTTCTTCTCGTAAATTTTAAGTATTTCTAATTCGTACGTATTTGTCTTTACTCTGCAACACTGTATTTCTTTTTAACGTGGTATTCTTACATATTCTCTTGAGAGAAAACTCTCCTGTGCGTTCTCTTTTGAGGCTGCACGCTTAGAGAAAAATGAACACCAAAGCATTTCGAGTTACAACAAGTTGTTTAGGAAAAAAAACGATAATTTCGCACGATGCAGGATTTCCTTAAAACGTTGTATTCTGACTTATTTTTTCGTGAGAAAACTCTCCTTTGCGTTCCCTTTTGAGGCTACACGCTTAGACATACACGCAACACCAAAGCTTTTCAAGTTACAACGTGTTGTTTAGGAAAAACTAGATAATTTCGCACGATGTGCGATTTCCTTATAATGGGGTATTTTGACATGGTTTTTTTTTTGAGAGAAAACTCTCCTGTGCGTTCTCTTTTGAGGCTAGAAGCTTAGACATACACGCAACACCAAAACTTTTCGAGTTACAACGTGTTATTTAGGAAAAAAAAAGATAATTTTGCACAATGCATCGTTTCTTCTCATAAAGTTAAAGTATTTCCAATATGTGCATATTTGTCTTTAATATGCAACTCCCTATTTCCTTATAACGTTTTATTCTTACATATTCTTCCGAGTGAAACCTCTCCTGTGCGTTCTCTAGTGAGGCTACACGCTTAGACATACATGCAACACCAAAGCTTTACGAGTTAAATTATGTTGTTAAGGAAAAACAAGATAATTTCCCATGATGCATGATTTCCTTAAAACGTGGTATTCTGACATATTTTTTCGAGAGAAAACTCTCCTGTGCGTTCTCCTTTGAGGCTACACGATTAGACATACACGCAACACCAAATAATTTTGAGTTACAACGTGTTGTTTAGGAAATACAAGATAATTTTGTACGATGCGTTATTTCTTCTCGTAAAGTTTAAGTATTTCTATTACGTACATAGTTGTCTTTACTCTGCAACACTGTATTTCCTTATAACGTGGTATTCTTACATAATCTTTCGAGAGAAAAGTCTCCTGTGCGCTCTTTTGAGGCTACATACTTAGACATACACGTAACACAATATCTTTTCGAGTTACAAAGTGTTGTTTAGGAAAAACAACATAATTTCGCGCGATGCGTGATTTCCTTAAAACGTGGTATTCTGACATATTTTTTCGAGAGAAAATTCTCCTGTGGGTTCTCTTTTGAGGATACACGTTTAGACATACACGCAACAACAAATCTTTTTGAGTTACAATGTGTTGTTTAGGAAAAACAAGATAATTTTGCACGATGCTGTATTTCTTTTCGTAAAGTTTAAGTATTTCGAATACGTACGTATTTGTCTTTACTCTGCAACACTGTATTTCCTTATGCCGTGGTATTCTTACATATTCCATCGAGAAAAAACTCTCCTGTGCATTCTCTTTTGAGGCTCACACTTAGGCATACACACAACACCAAAGCTTTTCGAGTTAAAACGTGTTGTTTAGGAAAAAAAAGATAATATCGCACAATGCTGGATTTCCTTAAAACATAGTATTCAGACATATTTTTTCGATAGAAAACTCTCCTGTGCGTTCTCTTTTGAGGCTACACGCATAGACATATATGCCACACCAAATCATTTCGAGTTACAACGTGTTGTTTAGGAAATACAAGATAATTTTGTACGATGCGTTATTTCTTCTCATAAACTTTAAGCATTTCTAATATGTACGTATTTGTCTTTACTCTGCAAAACTGTATTCCGTTTTAACGTGGAATTCTTACATATTCTTTCGAGAGAAAACTCTCCTGTGCATTCTCCTTTGAGGGTACATGCTTATACATACACGCAACACCAAAGCTTTTCGAGTTACAACTTGTTGCTTAGGAAAAACAAGATAATTTCGCATGATGTGGTATTTCCCTAAAACGTGGTATTCTGACATATTTTTTCGAGAGAAAACTCTCCTGTGCGTTCTCATTTGAGGCTACATGCTTAGACATACAGGCAACACAAAATCTTTTTGAGTTACAACCTGTTGTTTAGGAAATACAAGATAATTTTGCACGATGCGTTATTTCTTCTCATAAATTTTAAGCATTTCTAATATGTACGTATTTGTCTTTACTCTGCAACACTGTATTTCCTTATAACGTGGTATTCTTACATATTATTTCGAGAGAAAACTCTCCTGTGCATTCTCTTTTGAGGCTGAACCCTTACACATACAAGCAACATCAAAGTTTTTCGAGTTACAACGTGTTGTTTAGGAAAAACAAGATAATTTCGCAGGATGCGGGATTTCCTTAAAACGTGGTATTCTGACATATATTTTCGAGAGAAAACTCTCCTGTGTGTTCTCTTTTCCGGCTACATGCTTAGACATACACGCAACACCAAATCTTTACGAATATCAGCTTGTTGTTTAGGAAATACAAGATAATTTTGTATGTTGCGTAATTTTTTTCTCGTAAAGTTTAAGTATTTCGAATATGTACGTATTTGTCTTTATTCTGCAACATTGTATTTCCTTATAAAGTTGTATTCTTACATATTCTTTTGAGAGAAAACTCTCCTGTGCGTTCTCTTTTGAAGCTACATGCTTAGACATACACGCAACACCAAAGCTTTTCGAGTTACAACGTGTTGTTTAGGAAAAACATGATAATATCGCACGTTGCGGGATTTCCTTAAAACAAGGTATTCTGACATATTTTTTCAAGAGACAATTCTCCTGTGGGTTCTCTTTTGAGGCTACACGCTTAGTCAAACACGCAACACCAAATCTTTTCGAGTTACAACGTGTTGTTTAGGAAAAACAAGATAATTTCAAACGATGCGGGATTTCTTCTCGTAAAGTTTAAGTATTTCTAATACTTACATATTTGTCTTTACTCTGCAACACTGTATTTTCTTATAACGTGGTATTCTTACATATTCTTTCGAGAGAAAACTGTCCTGTGCGTTCATTTTTGAGGTTACACGCTTGCACGTACACGCAACACCAAAGCTTTTCGAGTTACAACGTGTTGTTTAGGAAAAACATAATAATTTCGAACGTTGCGGGATTTCCTTAAAACGTGGTGTTATGACATATTTTTTTGAGAGAAAATTCTCCTGTGGGTTCTCTTTTGAGGCTACATGTTTAGACATACACGCAACAGGAAATCTTTTCGAGTTACAATGTGTTGTTTAGGAAATACAACATAATTTTGTACGATGTGTTATTCCTTCTCAGAAAATTTAAGTATTTATAATATGTACGTACTTGTCTTTACTCTGCAACACTAATTTCCTTATAACGGGGTATTCTTACATATTCTTTCGAGAGAAAACTCTCCTGTGCATTCTCTTTTGAGGCTACATGCTTAGACATATACGCAACACCAAAGCATTTCGAGTTACAACGTGTTGTTTAGGAAAACAAGATAATTTCGTACTAGGCGGGATTTCCTTAAAACCTGGTATTCTGACATATATTTTCGAGAGAAAACTCTCCTGTGCATTCTATTTTGAGGCTCCAAGCTTAGACATACACGCAACACCAAATCTTTTCAAGTTACAACATGTTGTTTAGGAAAAACAAGATAATTTTGCATGATGCGTTTTTTCTTCTCGTAAAGTTTAAGTATTTCCAATACGTACGTATTTGTCTTTACTCTGCAACACTGTATTTCCTTATAACGTGGTATTCTTACATATTCTTTCGAGAGAAAACTCTCCACTGCATTCACTTTTGAGGCTACATGCTTAGACATACTCGCAACACCAAAGCTTTTCGTGTTACAACGTGTTGTTTAGGAAAAACAAGATAATTTCGCACGATGTGGGATTTCCTTAAAACGTGGTATTCTGGCATATTCTTTCAAGAGAAAACCCTCCTGTGCATTCTCTTTTGAGGCTACACGCTTAGACATACACGCAACACCAAAGCTTTTCGAGTTACAATGTGTTGTTTAGGAAAAACAAGATAATTTCGCACGATGCGGGATTTCCTTAAAACGTGGTATTCTGACATATTCTTTCAAGAGAAAACTCTCCGGTGCATTCTCTTTTGAGGCTACATGCTTACACATACACGCAACACCAAAACTTTTCGAGTTACAACGTGTTGTTTAGGAAAAACAAGATAATTTCGCACGATGCGGGATTTCCTTAAAACGTGGTATTCTGACATATTTTTTCGAGAGAAAACTCACCTGTGCATTCTCTTATGAGGCTGCATGCTTAGTCATACATGCAACACCATATCTTTTCGAGTTACAACGTGTTGTTAAGGAAAAACAAGATAATTTTGCATGACGCGTTATTTCTTCTCGTAAAGCTTAAGTATTTCTAATACGTATGTATTTGTCTTTACTCTGCAACACTGTATTTCCTTATAACGTGGTATTCTTACATATTATTTCGAGAGAAAACTCTCCTCTTCATTCTCTTTTGAAGCTACACACTTAGACATACACGCAACACCAAAGATTTTCGAGTTACAACGTGTTGTTTAGTAAAAACAAGATAATTTCTCACGATGCGGGTTTTCCTTAAAACGTGGTATGTTGACATATTTTTACGAGAGAAAATTCTCCTGTGCTTTCTCTTTTGAGGCTACATGCTTAGACATACACGCAACACCAAATCTTTTCGAGTTACAACCTGTTGTTTAGGAAACACAAGATAATTTCGCACGATGCGGGATTTCCTTAAAACGTGGTATTCTGAGATATTTTTTCGAGAGAAAATTCTCCTGTGTGTTCTCTTTTGAGGCTACACACATAGACATATACGCCACACCAAATCTTTATGAGTTACAACGTGTTGTTTAGGAAATACAAGATAATTTTGTACGATGCGTTATTTCTTCTCGTAAGTTTAAGTATTTCTAATATGTACGTATTTGTCTTTACTCTGCAAAACTGTATTTCCTTGTAACGTGGTATTCTTACATATTCTTGCGAGAGAAAACTCTCCTGTGCATTTTCTTTTGAGGTTACACACTTAGACCTACACGCAACACCAAAGCTTTCGTTTTAAAACATGTTATTTAGGAAAAACAAGATAATTTCTCATGATTCAGGATTTCCTTAAAACATGGTATTGTGACATATTTTTTCGAGAGAAAAACTGTCCTGTCCATTCTCTTTTGAGGCTTTACGTGGAGACATACAAGCAACTCCAAAGGTTTTCGAGTTACAACGTGTTGTTTAGGAAAAACAAGATAATTTCGCATGTTGCAGGATTTCCTTAAAAGTTGGTATTCTGTCATATTTTTTCGAGAGATAATTCTCCTGTGGGTGCTCTTTGTCTTTACTTTGCAACACTGTATTTCCTTATAACGTGGTATTCTTACATATTCTTTCGAGAGAAAATTGTCCTGTGCTTTCCCTTTTGAGGCTGCATACTTAGACATACACGCATCACCAAAGCTTTTCGAGTTACAACGTGTTGTTAAGGAAAAACAAGATAATTTCGCAAGATGCAGGATTTCCTTAAAACGTGGTATTCTTACATATTCTTTCGAGAGAAAACTCTCCTGTGCGTTATCTTTTGAGGCTGCACCCTTATACATACACGCAACACCAAAGCTATTCGAGTTACAACGTGTTGTTTAGGAGAAACATGATAATTTCGCATGATGCGGGATTTCCTTAAAACGTTGTATCCTGACATATTTATTCGAGAGAAAACTCTCCTGTGCGTTCTCTTTTGATGCTACACGCTTAGACATACATGCAACACCAAAGCTTTTCGAGTTACAACGTGTTGTTTATGAAAAACAACATAATTTCGCACGATGCGGGGTTTCCTAAAAACGAGGTATTCTGACATATTTTTCGAGAGAAAACTCTCCTGTGCATTCTCTTTTGAGGCTACACGCTTAGACATACATGCAACACAAAAGATTTTGGAGTCACAACATGTTGTTTAGGAAATACAAAATAATTTTTTATGATGCGTTATTTCTTCTCGTAAAGTTTAAGTATTTCTAATATGTACGTATTTGTCTTTCTTCTGCAAAACTGTATTTCCTTGTAACGTGGTATTCTTACATATTCTTGCGAGAGAAAACTCTCCTGTGCATTCTCCTTTGAGGCTACACACTTAGACATAGACGCAACACCAAAGCTTTTCGAGTTACAATGTGTTGTTTAGGAAAAACAAGATAATTTTGCACGATGCGTTATTTCTTCTCGTAAAGTGTAAGTATTTCCAATATGTAAGTATTTGTCTTTACTCTGCAACACTGTATTTCCTTATAACGTGGTATTCTTACATATTCATTCGAGAGAAAACTCTCCTCTGCGTTCTCTTTTGACGCTACACGCTTAGACATACACGCAACACCAAAGCTTTTCGAGTCACAACGTGTTGTTTAAGAAAAACAAGATAATATCCACGATGCGGGATTTCCTTAAAACGTTGTATTCTGACATATTTTTTCGTAAGAAAACTCTCCTGTGCATTCTCCTTTGAGGCTACACGCTTAGACATACACGCAACACCAAAGTTTTTCGAGTTAGAACGTGTTGTTTAGGAAAAACAAGATAATTTCGCACGATGCGGGATTTCCTTAAAACGTGGTATTCTGACATATTTTTTCGAGAGAAAACTCTCCTGTGCATTCTCATTTTAGGCTACACACTTAGATATACACGCAACATCAAATCTTTTCGAGTTACAACGTGTTTTTTAGGAAATACAAGATAATTTTTCACGATGCACTATTTCTTCTCGTAATGTTTAAGTATTTCCAATACGTACGTTTTTGTCTTTACTCTGCAACACTGTATTTCCTTATAACATGGTATTCTTACATATTCTTTCAAGAGAAAACTCTCCTTTGCGTTCTCCTTTGAGGCTACACGCTTAGACATAGACGGAACACCAAAGCTTTGCGAGTTACAACGTGTTGTTTAAGAAAAACAAGATAATTTTGTACGATGCGTTATTTCTTCTCGTAAAGTTTAAGAATTTCCAATATATATGTATTTGTCTTTACTCTGCAACACTTTATTTCTTTATAAGGTGGTATTCTTACATATTCTTTCGAGAGAAAACTCTCCTGTGCATTCTCTTTTGAGGCTGCATGCTTAGACAAAAACGCAACACCAAAGCTTTTCGAGTTACAATGTGTTGTTTAGGAAAAACAAGATAATATTGCACTATACGGGATTTTCTTAAAACGTGGTATTCTGACATATTTTTTTCGAGAGTAAACTCTCCTGTGCATTCTATTTTGAGGCTACAAGCTTAGACATACACGTAACACAAAATCTTTTCGAGTACAACGTGTTGTTTAGGAATAACCAGATAATTTTGCACGATGCGTTATTTCTTCTTGTAAAGTTTAAATATTTCCAATACGTACGTATTTGTCTTTACTCTGCAACACTGTATTTCCTTATAATGTGGTATTCTTACATATTCTTCCGAGAGAACACTCTCCTGTGCATTCTCTTTTGAGGCTGCACGCTTAGACAAAAACGCAACACCCAAGCTTTTCGAGTTACAAAAATTTGTTTAGGAAAAAAAAGATAATTTCGCTCGATGCAGGATTTCCTTAAAACGTTGTATCCTGACATATTTATTCGAGAGAAAACTCTCCTGTGCGTTCTCTTTTGAGGCTACACACTGAGACATACAAGCAACACCAAAGCTTTTCGAGTTACAACGTGTTGTTTAGGAATAACAAGATAATTTCGCACGATGCAGGATTTCCTTAAAACGTGGTATTCTGACATATTTTTTCGAGAGAAAATTCTCCTGTGGGTTCTCTTTTGAGGCTACACATTTAGACATACACGCAACACCAAATCTTTTCTGGTTACAACGTGTTGTTTAGGAAATACAAGATAATTTTGTATGATGCGTTATTTCTTCTCATAAAGTTTAAGTATTTCTAATACGAACGTATTTGTCTTTACTCTGCAACACTGCATTTCCTTATAACATGGTTTCTTACATATTCTTTCGAATGAAATCTCTCCTGTGTGTTCTCTTTTGAGGCTACACGCTTAGACATACACGCAACACCAAAGCTTTTCGAGTTACAACGTGTTGTTTAGGAAAAACAACATAATTTCGCACGATGCGGGATTTCCTAAAAACGAGGTATTCTGACATATTTTTTGAGAGAAAACTCTCCTGTGCATTCTCTTTTGAGGCTACACGCTTTGACATACACACAACACCGAAGCTTTCCGAGTTACAACTTATTGTTTAGGAAATACAAAATAATTTTGTTTGATGCGTTATTTCTTCTCGTAACGTTTAAGTATTTCTAATTTGTACGTATTTGTCTTTACTCTGCAAAACTGTATTTCCTTGTAACGTGGAATTCTTACATATTATTTCGAGAGAAAACTCTCCTGTGCATTCTCCTTTAAGTCTACACACATAGACAGACACGCAACACCAAAGCTTTTCGAGTTACAATGTGTTGTTTAGGAAAAACAAGATAATTTTGCACGATGCGTTATTTCTGCTCGTAAAGTTTAAGTATTTCCAATATGTAAGTATTTGTCTTTACTCTGCAACATTGTATTTCCTTATAACGTGGTATTCTTACATATTCTTTCGAGAGAAAACTCTCCTCTGCATTCTCTTTTGATGCTACACGCTTAGACATAAACTAGACATCAAAGCTTTTCGAGTTACAATGTGTTGTTTAGGAAAAACATGATAATATTGCACTATACAGGATTTTCTTAAAACGTGGTATTCTGACATATTTTTTCGAGAGTAAACTCTCCTGTGCATTCTCTTTTGAGGCTACAAGCTTAGACATACACGTAATACAAAATTTTTCCGGTTACAACATGTTGTTTAGGAAAAACCAGATAATATTGCACGATGCGTTATTTCTTCTTGTAAAGTTTAAGTATTTTGAATATGTACGCATTTGTCTTTACTCTGCAACACTGTATTTCCTTATAACGTGGTACTCTTACATATTCTTTCGAGAGAAAACTCTCCTGTGCGTTCTCTTTTGAGGCTGCACGCTTAGAAAAAAACTCAACACCAAAGCTTTTCGAGTTACAACAAATTGTTTTGGGAAAAAAAAGATAAATTCGCAGGATGCATGATTTCCTTAAAACGTTGTATTCTGACATATTTTTTTCGTGAGAAAACTTTCCTGTGCATTCTCTATTGAGGCTACATGCTGAGACATACAAGCAACACCAAAGCTTTTCGTGTTACAAGGTGTTGTTTAGGAATAACAAGGTAATTTTGCACGATGCAGGATTTCTTTAAAACGTGGAATCCTGATATATTTTTTTCAAGAGAAAATTCTCCTGTGGGTTCTCTTTTGAGTCTACACATTTAGACATACACACAACACTAAATCTTTTCGAGTTACAACGTGTTGTTTAGGAAATACAAAATAATTTTGTACGATGCATTATTTCTTCTCATAAAGTTTAAATATTTCCAATACGAACGTATTTGTCTTTACTCTGCAACACTGTATTTCCATATAACGTGTTATTTTTACATATTCTTTCGAGAGAAAACTCTCCTGTGCGTTCTCTTTTGAGGCTATACACTTAGACCTACACGCAACACCAAAGCTTTTCGAGTTGCAACGTGTTGTTTAAGAAAAACATGATAATCGCACGATGCGGGATTTCCTTAAAACGTGGTATTCTAATATATTTTTTTGAAAGAAAACTCTCCTGTGCATTCTCTTTTGAGGCTACAAGCTTAGACATACACGTAACACAAAATCTTTTCGAGTTACAACGTGTTGTTTAGGAAAAACATAATAATATTGCACGATGCATTATTTCTAGTAAAGTTTAAGTATTTCCAATACGTACGCATTTGTCTTTACTCTGCAACACTGTATTTCCTTAAAACGTCGTATTCTTACATATTCTTTTGAGAGAAAACTCTCCTGTGCATTCCCTTTTGAGGCTACATGCTTAGACATACACGCAACACCAAAGCTTTTCGAGTTATAACGTGTTGTTTAAGAAAAACAAGATAATTTCGTACGATGCGGGATTTCCTTAAAACGTGCTTTTCTGACACATTTTTTTCGAGACAAAACTCTCCTTTGCGTTCTCTTTTGAGGCTACACGCTTAGACATACACGCAACACCAAAGCTTTTCGAGTTACAACGTGTTGTTTAGGAAAAACATGAAAATTTCGCATGATGCAGGATTTCCTTAAAGCGTGGTATTCTGACATATTTTTTCGAGAGAAAATTCTCCTGTGGGTTCTCTTTTGAGGCTACACATTTAGACATACACACAACACCAAATCCTTTCGAGTTACAATGTGTTGTTTTGGAAATACAAGATAATTTTGTACGATGTGTTATTTCTTCTCATAAAGTTTAAGTATTTCGAATCCGTACGTATTTGCCTTTACTCTGCTACACTGTATTTCCTTATAACGTGGTATTCTTATATATTCTTTTGAGAGAAAACTCTCCTGTGCATTCTCTTTTGAGGCTACACGCTTAGACATACACGGCAGACCAAAGCTTTTCGAGGTACAACGTGTTGTTTAAGAAAAACAAGATAATTTCACACGATGCGGGATTTCCTTAAAACGTGGTATTCTGACATATTTTTTGGAGGGAAAATTTTCCTTTGGATTCTCTTTTGAGGCTACACATTTAGACTTACAAGCAACACCAAATCTTTTCAGGTTACAACGTGTTGTTTAGGATATACAAGATAATTTTGTACGATGCGTTATTTCTTCTCGTAAAGTTTAAATATTTCTAATACGTACGTATTTGTCTTTACTCTGCAACACTCTATTTGCTTATAACGTGGTATTCTTACATATTCTTTCGAGAGAAAACGCTCCTATGCATTCTCTTTTGAGGCTACGCGCTTAGACATACATGCAACACCAAAGCTTTTCAAGTTACAACGTGTTGTTTAGGAAAAACAAGATAATTTCGCACAATGAGCGATTTCCATAAAACGGGGTATTCTGACATGTTTTTTCGAGAGAAAACTCTCCTGTGAGTTCTCTTTTGAGGCTAGAAGCTTAGACATACACGCAACACCTAATCCTTTCGAGTTACAACGTGTTATTTAGGAAAGACAAGATAATTATGCTCGATGCGTTATTTCTTCTCATAAAGTTTAAGTATTTCCAATATGTACGTATATGTCTTTAATATGCAACACTGTATTTCCTTGTAATGGGGTATTCTTACATATTCTTTTGAGAGAAAACTCTCCTGTGCATTCTCTTCTGAGGCTACACACTTAAGACATACACTCAACAACAAAGCTTTTCGAGTTACAACGTGCTGTTTAGGAAAAACAAGATAATTTCGCACGATGAGCGATTTCCTTAAAACGGGGTATTCTGACATGTTTTTTCGAGAGAAAACTCTCCTGTGCATTTTCTTTTGAGGCTACAACCTTAGAAATACACGCAACACCAAATCTTTTCGAATTTCAACTTGTTGTTTAGGAAATACAAGATAATTTTGTACGAGCGTTATTTCTTCTCGTAAAGTTTAAGTATTTCTAACACGTATGTATTTGTCTTTACTCTGCAACACTCTATTTCCTTGTAACGTGGTATTCTGACATATTCTTTCGAGAGAAAACTCTTCTGTGTATTCTCTTTTGAGGCTACACACTTAGACATACACGCAACACCAAAGCTTTTTGAGTTACAATGTGTTGTTTAGGAAAAACAAGATAATTTCGCACAATGCTGGATTTCCTTAAAACGTGGTATTCTCACATATTTTTTCTAGAGAAAACTCTCCTGTGCGTTCTCTTTTGAGGCTACATGCGTAGTCATACATGCAACACCAAAGCTTTTCGAGTACAATGTGTTGTTTAGGAAAAACAAGATAATTTTGCAGGATGCATTCTTTCTTCTCGTAAAGTTTAATTATTTCTCATATGTACGTATTTGTCTTTACTCTGCAACACTGTATTTCCGTATAACGTGGTATTCTTACATATTCTTTCGAGAGAAAACTCTCCTGTGCATTCTCTTTTGAGGCTGCATGCTTAGACATACACACAACACCAAAGGTATTCGAGTTACAACGTGTTGTTAAGGAAAAACAAGATAATTTCGCAAGATGCGGGATTTCCTTAAAACGTCTTATTCTTACATATTCTTTCGAGAGAAAACTCTCCTGTGTGCTCAGTTTTGCGGTTACAAGCTTAGACATACACACAACTCCAAATCTTTTCGAATTTCAACTTGTTGTTGAGGAAATACAAGATAATTTTGTACGGAGCGTTATTTCTTCTCGTAACTTTAACTATTTCTAATACGTACGTATTTGACTTTACTCTGCAACACTGTATTTCCTTGTAACATGGTATTCTGACATATTGTTTCAAGAGAAATCTCTCCTGTGCGTTCTCTTCTGAGGCTACACACTTAGACATACACGCAACACCAAAGGTTTTTGTGTTACAACGTGTTGTTTAGGAAAAACAAGATAATTTCGCACAATGCTGGATTTCTTTAAAACGTGGTATTCTGACATATTTTTTCGAGAAAAAACTCTCCTGTGCGTTCTCTTTTGAGGCTACATGCTTAGTAATACACGCAACAGCAAATCTTTTCGGGTTACAACCTGTGTTTAGGAAAAAAAAGATAATTTTGCATGATGTGTTATTTGTTCTCGTAAAGTTTAAGTATTTCCAATATGTACGTATTTGTCTTTACTCTGCAACACTGTATTTCATTATAACGTGGTATTCTTACATATTCTTTCGAGAGAAAATTCTCCTGTGCATTCTCTTTTGAGGCTGCACACTTAGTCATACACACAACACCAAATCTTTTCGAGTTACAACGTGTTGTTTAGGAAATACAAGATAATTTTGTGCGATGAGTTATTTCTTCTCATAAAGTTTAAGTATTTGAATTACGTACGTATTTGTCTTTACTCTGCAACACTGTATCCTTATAACGTGGTATTCTTACATATTCATTCGAGAGAAAACTCTCCTGTGCGTTCTCTTTTGAGGCTACACGCTTAGACATACACGCAATACCAAAGTTTTTCGAGCTACAACGTGTTGTTTAGGAAAAACAAGATAATTTCGCATGATGCGGTATTTCCTTAAAACTTGGTATTCTGACATATTTTTTAGAGAGAAAATTCCCCTGTGGGTTCTCTTTTGAGGCTACACATTTAGACATACACGCAACACCATATCTTTTCGAGTTACAACGTGTTCTTTACGAAATACAAGATAAATTTGTGCGATGTGTTATTTCTTCTCGTAAAGTGTAAGTATTTCTAATACGTACGTATTCCTCTTTACTATGCAACACTGTATTTCCTTGTAACGGGGTATTCTTACATATTCTTTCGAGGGAAAACTCTCCTGTGCATTCTCTTCTGAGGCTACACACTTAGACATATACGCAACTCCAAAGCTTTTCGATTTAAAATTTGTTCTTTAGGAAAAAAAAGTTAATTTCACACGATGCGGGATTTCCTTAAAATGTGGTATTCTGAGGCATTCATTCGAGAGAAAACTCTCCTGTGCGTTCTCTTTTGAGGCTACACGCGTAGTCATACACGCAACACCAAAGCTTTTCGAGTACAATGTGTTGTTTAGGAAAAACAAGATAATTTTGCAGGATGCATTATTTCTTCTCGTAAAGTTTAAGTATTTCTAATACGTACGTATTTGTCTTTACTCTGCAACACTGTATTTCCGTATAATGTGGTATTCTTACATATTCTTTCGAGAGAAAACTCCCCTGTGAATTCTCTTTTGAGGCTGCACGCTTAGACATACACACAATACCAAAGCTATTCGAGTTACAACGTGTTGTTAAGGAAAAACAAGATAATTTCGCAAGATGCGGGATTTCCTTAAAACGTGGTATTCTTACATATTCTTTCGAGAGAAAACTCTCCTGTGTATTCTCTTTTGCGGCTACAAGCTTAGACATACTCGCAACTCCAAATCTTTTCGAATTTCAACTTGTTGTTTAGGAAACACAAGATGATTTTTTACGGAGCGTTATTTCTTCTCGTAACTTTAACTATTTCTAATACGTACGTATTTGTCTTTACTCTGCAACAGTGTATTTCCTTGTAACATGGTATTCTGATATATTGTTTCGAGAGAAAACTCTCCTGTGCATTCTCTTTTGAGGCTACACACTTAGACATACACGCAACACCAAAGCTTTTCGATTTAAAACTTGTTCTTTAGGAAAAAAATATTTAATTTCGCACGATGCGAGATTTCCTTAAAATGTGGTATTCTGAAGCATTCATTCGAGAGAAAACACTCCTGTGCGTTCTCTTTTGAGGCTACCAGCTTAGACATACACGCAACACCAAATCTTTTCGAGTTACAACGTGTGGTTTAGGAAAAACAAGATAATTTTGCACGATGCATTATTTCTTCTCGTAAAATTTAAGTATTTCCAATACGTACCTATTTGTCTTTACTCTGCAACACTGTATTTCCTTATAACGTGGTATTCTTACATATCCTTTCGAGAGAAAATTCTCCTGTGCGTTCTCTTTTGAGGCTGCACGCTTAGACATACACGCAACACCAAAGCTTTTCGAGTTACAACGTGTTGTTAAGGAAAAACAAGATAATTTCGCAAGATGCAGGATTTCCTTCAAACGTGTATCTGACATATCTTTTTCGAGAGAAAACTTTCCTGTGTATTCTCCTTTGCGGCTACAAGCTTAGACACAGAGGCAACTACAAATCTGTTCGACTTTCAACTTGTAGTTTAGGAAATACAAGATAATTTTGTACAGAGCGTTATTTCTTCTCGTAATGTTTAATTATTTCTAATACTTACATATATGTCTTTACTCTGCAACACTGTATTTCCTTGTAACATGGTATTCTGACATATTGTTTCGAGAGAAAACTCTCCTGTGCGTTCTCTTTTGAGGCTACACACTTAGACATACACGCAACACCAAAGCTTTTCGAATTAAAACATGTTGTTTAGGAAAAACAAGATAATTTCTCACGATGTGGGATTTCCTTAAAACATGGTATTGTGACATATTTTTTCGAGAGAAAACTCTTCTGTGTTTTCTCTTTTGAGGCTGCACGCTTAGTCATACATGCAACACAATGTCTTTTCGAGTTACAACGTGTTGTTTAGGAAAAACAAGATAATTTTGCACGACACATTATTTCTTCTAGTAAATTTTAAGTACTTCTAATTCATACGTATTTGTCTTTACTCTGCAACACTGTATTTCCTTATAACGTGGTATTCTTACATATTCTTTCGAGAGAAATCTCTCCTGTGCATTCTCTATTGAGGCTACAAGCTTAGACATACACGCAACACCAAAGCTTTTCAAGTTACAACGTGTTGTTTAGGAAAAACAAGATAATTTCGCATGATGAGGTATTTCCTTAACACGTGGATTTCTGACATATTTTTTGAGAGAAAATTCTCCTGTGGGTTCTCTTTGGAGGCTACACATTTAGACATACACGCAACACCAAATCTTTTTTAGTTACAACATGTTGTTTAGGAAAAACAAGATAATTTTCAAGATGCTTTATTTCCTCTCGTAAATTTTAAGTATTTCTAATACGTATGTATTTTTCTTTACTCTGCAACACTGTATTTCCTTATAACGTGGTATTCTTTCATATTCTTTCGAGAGAAAACTCTCCTCTTCATTCTCTTTTGAGGCTACACGCTTAGACATACACGCAACACCAAAGCTCTTCGAGTTACAACGTTTTGTTTAGGAAAAACAAGATAATTTTGCAAGATGCGGTATTTCCTTGAAACGTGGTATTCTGACATATTTTTTGGAGAGAAAATTCTCCTGTGCGTTCTCTTTTCATGCTACACCCTTAGACATACACGCAACACCAAAGCTTTTCGAGTTACAACGTTTTGTTTAGGAAAAACAAGATAATTTCGCATGATGCGTTATTTCTTCTCGTAAAGTTTAAGTATTTCTAATACGTATGTATTTGTCCTTACTCTGCAAAACTGTATTTCCTTATAACGTGGTATTCTTACATATTCTTTCAAGAGAAAACTTTCCTGTGCATTCTCTTTTGAGGCTACACACTTAGACACGCAACACCAAAGCTTTTCGAGTTACAACGTGTTGTTTAGGAAAAACAAGATAATTTCGCACAATGCGAGATTTCCTTAAAACGTGCTATTCTGATATATTTTTTTAAGAGAAAATTCTCCTGTGCGTTCACTTTTGAGGCTTCAAGCTTAGACATACACGCAACACCAAATGTTTTCAAGTTAAAACGTTTTGTTTAGTAAAAACAAGATAATTTTGCACGATGCCTTATTTCTTCTCGTATGTTTAAGTATTTCCAATATGTACGTATTTGTCTTTACTCTGCAACACTGTATTTCCTAATGACGTGGTATTCTTACATATTCTTTCGAGAGAAAACTCTCCTGTGCGTTCTCTTTTGAGGCTTCCCACTTGGACAACACACAACACCAATGCTTTTCGAATTACAACATGTTGTTTAGGAAAAACAAGATTAATTCGCACGATGCGTGATTTCCTTAAAACGTGGTATTCTGACATATTTTTTCAAGAGAAAACTCTCCTGTGCATTCTCTTTTGAGGCTACACGCTTAGACATACATGCAACACCAAATCTTTTCGAGATACAACGTGTTGTTTAGGAACAAAAAGATAATTTTGCACGATGCATTATTTCTTCTCGTAAAATTTAAGTATTTCTAATACGTACGTATTTGTCTTTACTCTGCAACACTGTATTTCCTTATAATGTGGTATTCTTACATATTCTTTCGAGAGAAAACTCTCCTGTGCATTATCTTTTGAGGCTGCACGCTTAGTCATACACGCAACACCAAATCTTTTCGAGTTAAAACGTGTTGTTTAGGAAATACAAGATAATTTTGTACGATGTTTTATTTCTTCTCGTAAAGTTTAAGTATTTCGAATACGTACGTATTTGTCTTTACTGTGCAACACTGTATCCTTATAACGTGGTATTCTTACATATTCATTCGAGAGAAAACTCTCCTGTGCGTTCGCTTTTGAGGCTACACGCTTAGACATACACGCAATACCAAAGCTTTTCGAGCTACAACGTGTTGTTTAGGAAAAACAAGATAATTTCGCATGATGCGGTATTTCCTTAAAACGTGGTATTCTGACATATTTTTTCGAGAGAAAATTCTCCTGTTGGTTCTCTTTTGAGGCTACACATTTAGACATACACGCAACACCATATCTTTTCGAGTTACAACGTGTTCTTTACGAAATACAAGATAATTTCGTGCGATGCGTTATTTCTTCTCGTAAAGTGTAAGTATTTCTAATACGTACGTATTTGTCTTTACTATGCAACACTGTATTTCCTTGTAACGGGGTATTCTTACATATTCTTTCGAGAGAAAACTCTCCTGTGCGTTCTCTTCTGAGGCTACACACTTAGACATATACGCCACTCCAAAGCTTTTCGATTTAAAACTTTTTGTTTAGGAAAAAAAAAGTTAATTTCGCACAATGCGGTATTTCCTTAAAATGTGGTATTCTGAGGCATTCATTCGAGAGAAAACTCTCCTGTGTGTTCTCTTTTGAGGCTACAGGCGTAGTCATACACGTAACACCAAATCTTTTCGAGTTACCACGTGTTGTTTTGTAAAAACAAGATAATTTTGCTCGATGCATTATTTCTTCTCGTAAAGTTTAAGTATTTCTAATATGTACGTATTTGTCTTTACTCTGCAACACTGTATTCCGTTATAACGTGGAATTCTTACATATTCTTTCTAGAGAAACCTCTCCTGTGCGTTCTCTTTTGCGGCTACATGCTTAGACATACACGCAACACCAAATCTTTACGAATTTCAACTTGTTGTTTAGGAAATACAAGATAATTTTGTATGGAGCATTATTTCTTCTCCTAAAGTTTAAGTATTTCTAATACATACGTATATTTCTTTACTCTGCAACACAGTATTTCCTTGTAACGTGGTATTCTGACATATTCTTTCGAGAGAAAACTCTCCTGTGCATTCTCTTCTGAGGCTACACACTTAGGCATACACACAACACCAAAGCTCTTCGAGTTAAAACGTGTTGTTTAGGATAAAAAAGATAATATCGCACAATGCTGGATTTCCTTAAAACTTGGTATTCTGACATAAGTTTTCGAGGGAAAACTCTCCTGAGCGTTCTCTTTTGAGGCTACATGCTTAGTCATACACTCAACACCATTTCTTTTCGAGTTACAACATGTTGTTTAGGAAAAACAAGATAATTTTGCATGAGGCGTTATTTCTTTTCGTATAGTTTAAGTATTTCTAATAAGTACATATTTGTCTTTACTCTGCAACACTGTATTCCGTTATAACGTGGAATTCTAACATATTCTTTCAAGAGAAAACTCTCCTGTGCATTCTCTTTTGAGGCTACATGCTTAGACATACACGCAACACCAAAGTTTTTGAGTTACAACGTGTTGTTTAGGAAAAACAAGATAATTTCGCATTATGCGGTATTTCCTTAAAACGTGGTATTCTGACCTATTTTTTCGAGAGAAAATTCACCTGTGCGTTGTCTTATGAGGCTGCATGCTTAGTCATACATGCAACACCATATCTTTTCGAGTTACAACGTGTTGTTAAGGAAAAACAAGATAATTTTGCATGACGCGTTATTTCTTCTCGTAAAGCTTAAGTATTTCTAATACGTATGTATTTGTATTTACTCTGCAACGCCGTATTTCCTTATAACGTGGTATTCTTACATATTCTTTCGAGAGAATACTCTCCTATGCATTCTCTTTTGAGGCTACAGACTTAGACATACACGCAACACCAAAGCTTTTTGAGTTAAAACATGTTGTTTAGGAAAAACAAGATAATTTTACACGATGCCGGCTTTCCTTAAAACGTGGTATTCTGACATAATTTTTCGAGAGAATACTCTCCTGTGGGTTCTCTTTGAGGATACACGTTTAGACATACACGCAACAACAAATCTTTTCGAGTTACAACGTGTTGTTTAGGATATACAAGATAATATTGTAGGATGCGTTCTTTCTTCTCATAAAGTTTAAGTATTTCTAATATGTATTTATTTGTCTTTACACGCAACACTGTATTTCCTTGTAATGTGGTATTCTTACATATTCTTTCTAGTGTAAATTCTCCTGTGCATTCTCTTTTGAGGCTACACAATTAGACATACACCCAACACCAAAGCTTTTCGAGTTACAATGTATTGTGTAGGAAAAACAAGATAATATCGCACGATGCTGGATTTCCTTAAAACATGGTATTCTGACATATTTTTTGGAGAGAAAATTCTCCTGTGCATTCGCTTTTGAGGCTACATGCTTAGACATACACGCAACAAAAAAATCTGTTCGAGTTACAACGTGTTGTTTAGGAAATACAAGATAATTTTGCACGATGTGTTATTTCTTCTCTTAAAGTTTAAGTATTTCTATTATGTAAATATTTTTCTTTACTCTGCAACACTGTATTTCCCTATAACGTGGTATTCTTACATATTCTTTCGAGAGAAAACTCTCCTGTGTGTTCTCTTTTGAGGCTGAACCCTTACATATACACGAAACACCAAAGCTTTTCGAGTTACAACGTGTTGTTTAGGAAATACAAGATAATTTTGCACGATGTGTTATTTCTTCTCTTAAAGTTTAAGTATTTCTATTATGTACATATTTTTCTTTACTCTGCAACACTGTATTTCCCTATAACGTGGTATTCTTACATATTCTTTCGAGAGAAAACTCTCCTGTGTGTTCTCTTTTGAGGCTGAACCCTTACATATACACGAAACACCAAAGCTTTTCGAGTTACAACGTGTTGTTTAGGAAAAACAAGATAATTTCGCATGATGCGGGATTTCCTTAAAACGTGGTATTCTGACAGATTTTTTTCGAGAGAAAACTCTCCTGTGTGTTCTCTTTTGAGTCTGCACGCTTAGTCATACACGCAACACCAAATCTTTTCGAGTTACAACGTGTTGTGTAGGAAAAACAAGATAATTTTGCACGATGCTGGATTTCCTTAAAACATGGTATTCTGACATATTTTTTCGAGAGAAAACACTCCTGTGCGTTCTCTTTTGAGGCTACACGCTTAGTCATACACTGAACACCAAATCTTTTCGAGTTACAACGTGTTGTTTAGGAAAAACAAGATAATTTTCATGATGCGTTATTTCTTCTCATAAAGTTTAAGTATTTCTAATACGTACATATTTGTCTTTACTCTGCAACACTGTATTACGTTATACCGAGGAATTCTTACACATTCTTTCAAGAGAAAACTCTCCTGTGCGTTCTCTTTTGAGGCTGCACGCTTTGTCATACACGCAACACCAAATCTTTACGAATATCAACTTGTTGTTTAGGAAATACTAGATAATTTTTTCCAGAGCGTTATTTCTTTTCATAAAGATTAAGTATTTCTAATACGTACGTATTTGTCCCTACTCTGCAACACTGTATTTCCTTGTAACGTGGTATTCTGACATATTCTCTCGAGAGAAAACTCTCCTGTGCATTCTCTTCTGAGGCTACACACTTAGGCATACACACAACACCAAAGCTTTTCGAGTTACAACGTGTTGTTTAGGAAAAACAAGGTAATTTCGCACGATGCTGGATTTCCTTAAAACGTAGTATTCTGACATATTTTTTCGAGAGAAAACTCTCCTGTGTGTTCTCTTTTGAGTCTGCACGCTTTGTCATACACTCAGCACCAAATCTTTTCGAGTTACAACGTGTTGTTTAGGAAAAACAAGATAATTTCGCACGATGCTGGATTTCCTTAAAACGTGGTAATCTGACATATTTTTTCGAGAGAAAAGTCTCCTGTGCGTTCTCTTTTGAGGCTACACGCTTAGTCATACACTCAACACCAAATCTTTTCGAGTTACAACGTGTTGTTTAGGAAAAAACCAGATAATTTTCATGATGCGTTATTTCTTCTCATAAAGTTTAAGTATTTCTAATACGTACATATTTGTCTTTACTCTGCAACACTGTATTACGTTATAACGTGGAATTCTTACACATTCTTTGGAGAGAAAACTCTCCTGTGCGTTCTCTTTTGAGGCTGCACGCTTAGTCATACACGCAACACCAAATCTGTACGAATATCAACTTGTTGTTTAGGAAACACAAGATAATTTTTTACAGAGCGTTATTTCTTCTCATAAAGTTTAAGTATTTCTAATACGTACGTATTTGTCCCTACTCTGCAACACTGTATTTCCTTGTAACGTGGTATTCTGACATATTCTTTCGAGAGAAAACTCTCCTGTGCATTCTCTTCTGAGGCTACACACTTAGGCATACACACAACACCAAAGCTTTTCGAATTACAACGTGTTGTTTAGGAAAAACAAGGTAATTTCGCACGATGCTGGATTTCCTTAAAACGTGGTATTCTGACATATTTTTTTTGAGAGAAAACTCTCCTTTGCGTTCTCTTTTGAGGCTACATGCTTAGTCATACACTCAACACCAAATCTTTTCGAGTTACAACGTGTTGTTTAGGAAAAACAAGATAATTTTGCATGATGCGTTATTTCTTCTCGTAAAGTTTAAGTATTTCTAATACGAAATTATTTGCCTTTTCTCTGCAACACTGCATTACGTTATACCGTGGAATTCTTACATATTCTTTCGAGAGAAAACTCTCCTGTGCGTTCTCTTTTGAGGCTGCACGCTTAGTCATAAACGCAACACCAAATCTTTAAGAATATCAACTTGTTTTTTAGGAAATACTAGATAATTTTTTACGGATTAGCGTTATTTCTTCTCATAAAGTTTAAGTATTTCTAATACGTACGTATTTGTCTTTACTCTGCAACACTGTATTTCCTTGTAACGTGGTATTCTGACATATTCTTTCCAGAGAAAACTCTTCTGTGCATTCTCTTCTGAGGCTACACACTTAGGCATACACACAAAACCAAAGCTTTTTGAGTTACAACGTGTTGTTTAGGAAAAACAAGGTAATTTCGCACGATGCTGGACTTCCTTAAAACGTGGTATTCTGACATATTTTTTTCGAGAGAAAACTCTCCTGTGCGTTCTCTTTTGAGGCTGCACGCTTAGTCATACACGCAACACCAAATCTTTACGAATATCAACTTGTTGTTTAGGAAATACAAGATAACCTTTTACAGAGCGTTATTTCTTCTCATAAAGTTTAAGTATTTCTAATATGTACGTATTTGTCCCTACTCTGCAACACCGTATTTCCTTGTAACGTGGTATTCTGACATATTCTTTCGAGAGAAAACTCTCCTGTGCATTCTCTTCTGAGGCTACACACTTAGGCATACACACAACACCAAAGCTTTTCGAATTACAACGTGTTGTTTAGGAAAAACAAGGTAATTTCGCACGATGCTGGATTTCCTTAAAACGTGGTATTCTGACATACTTTTTTGAGAGAAAACTCTCCTGTGCGTTCTCTTTTGAGGCTACACGCTTAGTCATACACTCAACACCAAATCTTTTCGAGTTACAACGTGTTGTTTAGGAAAAACAAGATAATTTTGCATGATGCGTTATTTCTTCTCGTAAAGTTTAAGTATTTCGAATACGAAAATATTTGCCTTTAGTCTGTAACACTGTATTACGTTATATCGTGCAATTCTTACATATTCTTTCGAGAGAAAACTCTCCTGTGCGTTCTCTTTTGAGGCTGCACGCTTAGTCATAAACGCAACACCAAATCTTTAAGAATATCAACTTGTTGTTTAGGAAATACTAGATAATTTTTTACGGATTAGCGTTATTTCTTCTCATAAAGTTTAAGTATTTCTAATACGTACGTATTTGTCTTTACTCTGCAACACTGTATTTCCTTGTAACGTGGTATTCTGACATATTCTTTCGAGAGAAAACTCTCCTGTGCTTTCTCTTTTGAGGCTACACACTTAGTCATACACTCAACACCAAATCTTTTCGAGTTACAATGTGTTGTTTAGGAAAAGCAAGATAATTTTGCACGACACGTTATTTCTTCTAGTAAAGTTTAAGTATTTCTAATTCGTACGTATTTGTCTTTACTCTGCAACACTGTATTTCCTTATAACGTGGTATTCTTACATATTCTTTCGAGAGAAATCTCTCCTGTGCGTTCTCTATTGAGGCTACAAGCTTAGACATACACGCAACACCAAAGCTTTTCGAGTTACAACGTGTTGTTTTGGAAAAACAAGATAATTTCGCATGATGAGGTATTTCCTTAACACGTGGAATTCTGACATATTTTTTCGAGAGAAAATTCTCCTGTGGGTTCTCTTTGGAGGCTACACATTTAGACATACACGCAACACCAAATCTTTTCTAGTTACAACGTGTTGTTTAGGAAAAACAAGATAATTTTCAAGCTGCTTTATTTCTTCTCGTAAATTTTAAGTATTTCTAATACGTATGTATTTTTCTTTACTCTGCAACACTGTATTTCCTTTTAACGTGGTATTCTTTCATATTCTTTCGAGAGAAAACTCTCCTCTTCATTCTCTTTTGAGGCTACACGCTTAGACATACACGCAACACCAAAGCTCTTCGAGTTACAACGTGTTGTTTAGGAAAAACAAGATAATTTTGCAAGATGCTGTATTTCCTTGACACGTGGTATTCTTACATATTTTTTGGAGAGAAAATTCTCCTGCGCGTTCTCTTTTCATGCTACACACTTAGACATACACGCAACACCAAAGCTTTTCGAGTTACAACGTTTTGTTTAGGAAAAACAAGATAATTTCGCATGATGCGTTATTTCTTCTCGTAAAGTTTAAGTATTTCTAATACGTATGTATTTGTCCTTACTCTGCAACACTGTATTTCCTTATAACGTGGTATTCTTACATATTCTTTCGAGAGAAAACTTTCCTGTGCATTCTCTTTTGAGGCTACACACTTAGACACACACGCAACACCAAAGCTTTTCGAGTTACAACGTGTTGTTTAGGAAAAACAAGATAATTTCGCACGATGCGAGATTTCCTTAAAACGAGCTATTCTGATATATTTTTTTAAGAGAAAATTCTCCTGTGCGTTCACTTTTGAGGCTTCAAGCATAGACATACACGCAAAACCAAATGTTTTCAAGTTAAAACGTTTTGTTTAGTAAAAACAAGATAATTTTGCACGATGCCTTATTTCTTCTCGTATGTTTAAGTATTTCCAATACGTACGTATTTGTCTTTACTATGCAACACTGTATTTCCTAATAACGTGGTATTCTTACATATTCTTTCGAGAGAAAACTCTCCTGTCCGTTCTCTTTTGAGGCTACACGCTTAGACATATATGCAACACCAAATCTTTTCGAGATACAACGTGTTGTTTAGGAAAAAAAAGATAATTTTGCACGATGCATTATTTCTTCTCGTAAAATTTAAGTATTTCTAATACGTACGTATTTGTCTTTACTCTGCAACACTGTATTTCCTTATAATGTGGTATTCTTACATATTCTTTCGAGAGAAAACTCTCCTGTGCATTATCTTTTGAGGCTGCACGCTTAGTCATACAGGCAACACCAAATCTTTTCGAGTTACAACGTGTTGTTTAGGAAATACAAGATAATTTTGTACGATGTTTTATTTCTTCTCGTAAAGTTTAAGTATTTCGAATACGTACGTATTTGTCTTTACTGTGCAACACTGTATCCTTATAACGTGGTATTCTTACATATTCATTTGAGAGAAAACTCTCCTGTGCGTTCGCTTTTGAGGCTACACGCTTAGACATACACGCAATACCAAAGCTTTTCGAGCTACAACGTGTTGTTTAGGAAAAACAAGATAATTTCGCATGATGCGGTATTTCCTTAAAACGTGGTATTCTGACATATTTTTTCGAGAGAAAATTCTCCTGTTGGTTCTCTTTTGAGGCTACACATTTAGACATACACGCAACACCATATCTTTTCAAGTTACAACGTGTTCTTTACGAAATACAAGATAATTTCGTGCGATGCGTTATTTCTTCTCGTAAAGTGTAAGTATTTCTAATACGTACGTATTTGTCTTTACTACAACACTGTATTTCCTTGTAACGGGGTATTCTTACATATTCTTTCGAGAGAAAACTCTCCTGTGCGTTCTCTTCTGAGGCTACACACTTAGACATATACGCCACTCCAAAGCTTTTCGATTTAAAACTTTTTGTTTAGGAAAAAAAAAGTTAATTTCGCACGATGTGGTATTTCCTTAAAATGTGGTATTCTGAGGCATTCATTCGAGAGAAAACTCTCCTGTGTGTTCTCTTTTGAGGCTACAGGCGTAGTCATACACGCAACACCAAATCTTTTCGAGTTACCACGTGTTGTTTAGTAAAAACAAGATAATTTTGCTCGATGCATTATTTCTTCTCGTAAAGTTTAAGTATTTCTAATATGTACGTATTTGTCTTTACTCTGCAACACTGTATTCCGTTATAACGTGGAATTCTTACATATTCTTTCGAGAGAAACCTCTCCTGTGCGTTCTCTTTTGCGGCTACATGCTTAGACATACACGCAACACCAAATCTTTACGAATTTCAACTTGTTGTTTAGGAAATACAAGATAATTTTGTACGGAGCATTATTTCTTCTCCTAAAGTTTAAGTATTTCTAATACATACGTATATTTCTTTACTCTGCAACACAGTATTTCCTTGTAACGTGGTATTCTGACATATTCTTTCAAGAGAAAAGTCTCCTGTGCATTCTCTTCTGAGGCTACACACTTAGGCATACACACAACACCAAAGCTTTTCGAGTTAAAACGTGTTGTTTAGGAAAAACAAGATAATATCGCACAATGCTGGATTTCCTTAAAACTTGGTATTCTGACATATTTTTTCGAGGGAAAACTCTCCTGTGCGTTCTCTTTTGAGGCTACACGCTTAGTCATACACTCAACACCATATCTTTTCGAGTTACAACATGTTGTTTAGGAAAAACAAGATAATTTTGCATGAGGCGTTATTTCTTTTCGTAAAGTTTAAGTATTTCTAATAAGTACATATTTGTCTTTACTCTGCAACACTGTATTCCGTTATAACGTGGAATTCTAACATATTCTTTCAAGAGAAAACTCTCCTGTGCATTCTCTTTTGAGGCTACATGCTTAGACATACACGCAACACCAAAGTTTTCGAGTTACAACGTGTTGTTTAGGAAAAACAAGATAATTTCGCATGATGCGGTATTTCCTTAAAACGTGGTATTCTGACCTATTTTTTCGAGAGAAAATTCACCTGTGCGTTGACTTATGAGGCTGCATGCTTAGTCATACATGCAACACCATATATTTTCGAGTTACAACGTGTTGTTAAGGAAAAACAAGATAATTTTGCATGACGCGTTATTTCTTCTCGTAAAGCTTAAGTATTTCTAATACGTATGTATTTGTCTTTACTCTGCAACACCGTATTTCCTTATAACGTGGTATTCTTACATATTCTTTCGAGAGAATACTCTCCTGTGCATTCTCTTTTGAGGCTACAGACTTAGACATACACGCAACACCAAAGCTTTTCGAGTTACAACATGTTGTTTAGGAAAAACAAGATAATTTTACACGATGCGGGGTTTCCTTAAAACGTGGTATTCTGACATAATTTTTCGAGAGAATACTCTCCTGTGGGTTCTCTTTGAGGATACACGTTTAGACATACACGCAACAACAAATCTTTTCGAGTTACAACGTGTTGTGTAGGAAAAACACGATAATTTCGCACGATGCTGGATTTCCTTAAAACATGGTATTCTGACATATTTTTTTCGAGAGAAAACTCTCCTGTGCGTTCTCTTTTGAGGCTACACGCTTAGTCATACACTCAACACCAAATCTTTTCGAGTTACAACGTGTTGTTTAGGAAAAACAAGATAATTTTCATGATGCGTTATTTCTTCTCATAAAGTTTAAGTATTTCTAATACGTACGTATTTGTCCCTACTCTGCAACACTGTATTTCCTTGTAACGTGGTATTCTGACATATTCTCTCGAGAGAAAACTCTCCTGTGCATTTTCTTCTGAGGCTACACACTTAGGCATACACACAACACCAAAGCTTTTCGAGTTACAATGTGTTGTTTAGGAAAAACAAGGTAATTTCGCACGATGCTGGATTTCCTTAAAACTTGGTATTCTGACATATTTTTTCGAGAGAAAACTCTCCTGTGTGTTCTCTTTTGAGTCTGCACGCTTTGTCATACACGCAACACCAAATCTTTTCGAGTTACAACGTGTTGTTTAGGAAAAACAAGATAATTTCGCACGATGCTGGATTTCCTTAAAACGTGGTATTCTGAGATATTTTTTCGAGAGAAAAGTCTCCTGTGCGTTCTCTTTTGAGGCTACACGCTTAGTCATACACTCAACAACAAATCTTTTCGAGTTACAACGTGTTGTTTAGGAAAAAATAAGATAATTTTCATGATGCGTTATTTCTTCCCATAAAGTTTAAGTATTTCTAATACGTACATATTTGTCTTTACTCTGCAACACTGTATTACGTTATAACGTGGAATTCTTACACATTCTTTGGAGAGAAAACTCTCCTGTGCGTTCTCTTTTGAGGCTGCACGTTTAGTCATACACCCAACACCAAATCTGTACGAATATCAACTTGTTGTTTAGGAAATACAAGATAGTTTTTTACAGAGCGTTATTTCTTCTCATAAAGTTTAAGTATTTCTAATACGTACGTATTTTTCCCTACTCTGCAACACTGTATTTCCTTCTAACGTGGTATTCTGACATATTCTTTCGAGAGAAAACTCTCCTGTGCATTCTCTTCCGAGGCTACACACTTAGTCATACACACAACACCAAAGCTTTTCGAATTACAACGTGTTGTTTAGGAAAAACAAGGTAATTTCGCACGATGCTGGATTTCCTTAAAACGTGGTATTCTGACATATTTTTTTGAGAGAAAACTCTCCTGTGCGTTCTCTTTTGAGGCTACACGCTTAGTCATACACTCAACACCAAATCTTTTCGAGTTACAACGTGTTGATTAGGAAAAACAAGATAATTTTGCATGATGCGTTATTTCTTCTCGTAAAGTTTAAGTATTTCTAATACGTACATATTTGTCTTTACTCTGCAACACTGTATTACGTTATACCGTGGAATTCTTACATATTCTTTCGAGAGAAAACTCTCCTGTGCGTTCTCTTTTGAGGCTGCATGCTTAGTCATAAACGCAACACCAAATCTTTAAGAATATCAACTTGTTGTTTAGGAAATACTACATAATTTTTTACGGATTAGCGTTATTTCTTCTCATAAAGTTTAAGTATTTCTAATACGTACGTATTTGTCTTTACTCTGCAACACTGTATTTCCTTGTAACGTGGTATTCTGACATATTCTTTCGAGAGAAAACTCTCCTGTGCATTCTCTTCTGAGGCTACACACTTAGGCATACACACAACACCAAAGCTTTTTGAGTTACAACGTGTTGTTTAGGAAAAACAAGGTAATTTCGCACGATGCTGGATTTCCTTAAAACGTGGTATTCTGACATATTTTTTCGAGAGAAAACTCTCCTGTGCGTTCTCTTTTGAGGCTACACACTTAGTCATGCACTCAACCCCAAATCTTTTCGAGTTGCAATGTGTTGTTTAGGAAAAACAAGATAATTTTGCACGACACGTTTTTTCTTCTAGTAAAGTTTAAGTATTTCTAATTTGTACGTATTTGTCTTTACTCTGCAACACTGTATTTCCATATAACGTGGTATTCTTACATATTCTTTCGAGTGAAATCTCTCCTGTGCGTTCTCTATTGAGGCAACAAGCTTAGACATACACGCAACACCAAAGCTTTTCGAGTTACAACGTGTTGTTTAGGAAAAACAAGATAATTTCGCACGATGAGGTATTTCCTTAACATGTGGATTTCTGACATATTTTTTCGAGAGAAAATTCTCCTGTGGGTTCTCTTTGGAGGCTACACATTTAGACATACACGCAACACCAAATCTTTTCTAGTTACAACGTGTTGTTTAGGAAAAACAAGATAATTTTCAAGATGCTTTATTTCTTCTCATAAATTTTAAGTATTTCTAATACGTATGTATTTTTCTTTACTCTGCAACACTGTATTTCCTTATAACGTGGTATTCTTTCATATTCTTTCGAGAGAAAACTCTCCTCTTCATTCTCTTTTGAGGCTACACGCTTAGACATATACGCAACACCAAAGCTCTTCGAGTTACAATGTGTTGTTTAGGAAAAACAAGATAATTTTGCAAGATGCGGTATTTCCTTGAAACGTGGTATTCTGACATATTTTTTGGAGAGAAAATTCTCCTGTGCGTTCTTTTTCATGCTACACACATAGACATACAGGCAACACCAAAGCTTTTCGAGTTACAACGTTTTGTTTAGGAAAAACAAGATAATTTCGCATGATGCGTTATTTCTTCTCGTAAGTTCAAGTATTTCTAATACGTATGTATTTGTCCTTACTCTGCAACACTGTATTTCCTTATAACGTTTTATTCTCACATATTCTTTCGAGAGAAAACTTTCCTGTGCACTCTCTTTTGAGGCTACACACTTAGACACACACGCAACACCAAAGCTTTTCGAGTTACAACGTGTTGTTTAGGAAAAACAAGATAATTTCGCACGATGCGAGATTTCCTTAAAATGTGCTATTCTGATATAGTTTTTTAAGAGAAAATTCTCCTGTGCGTTCACTTTTGAGGCTTCAAGCTTAGACATACACGCAACACCAAATGTTTTCAAGTTAAAACGTTTTGTTTAGTAAAAACAAGATAATTTTGCACGATGCCTTATTTCTTCTCGTGTGTTTAAGTATTTCCAATACGTACGTATTTGTCTTTACTCTGCAACACTGTATTTCCTAATAACGTGGTATTCTTACATATTCTATCGAGATAAAACTCTCCTGTGCATTCTCTTTTGAAGCTTCCCGCTTGGACAACACGCAACACCAAAGCTTTTCGAATTACAACGTGTTGTTTAGGAAAAACAAGATAAATTCGCACGATGCGTGATTTCCTTAAAACGTGGTATTCTGACATATTTTTTCAGAGAAAACTCTCCTGTGCATTCTCTTTTGAGTCTACACGCTTAGACATACATGCAAAACCAAATCTTTTCGAGATACAACGTGTTGTTTAGGAAAAAAAAGATAATTTTGCACGATGCATTATTTCTTCTCGTAAAATTTAAGTATTTCTTCTACATACGTATTTGTCTTTACTCTGCAACATTGTATTTCCTTATAATGTGGTATTCTTACATATTCTTTTGAGAGAAAACTCTCCTGTGCATTATCTTTGAGGCTGCACGCTTAGTCATACACGCAACACCAAATCTTTTCGAGTTACAACGTGTTGTTTAGGAAATACAAGATAATTTTGTACGATGTTTTATTTCTTCTCGTAAAGTTTAAGTATTTCGAATACGTACGTATTTGTCTTTACTATGCAACACTGTATTTCCTTGTAACGGGGTATTCTTACATATTCTTTCGAGAGAAAACTCTCCTGTGCGTTCTCTTCTGAGGCTACACACTTAGACATATACGCCACTCCAAAGCTTTTCGATTTAAAACTTTTTGTTTAGGAAAAAAAAAGTTAATTTCACACGATGCGGTATTTCCTTAAAATGTGGTATTCTGACGCATTCATTCGAGAGAAAACTCTCCTGTGTGTTCTCTTTTGAGGCTACAGGCGTAGTCATACACGTAACACCATATCTTTTCGAGTTACCACGTGTTGTTTTGTAAAAACAAGATAATTTTGCTCAATGCATTATTTCTTCTCGTAAAGTTTAAGTATTTCTAATATGTACGTATTTGTCTTTACTCTGCAACACTGTATTCCGTTATAAGGTGGAATTCTTACATATTCTTTCGAGAGAAACCTCTCCTGTGCGTTCTCTTTTGCGGCTACATGCTTAGACATACACGCAACATCAAATCTTTATGAATTTCAACTTGTTGTTTAGGAAATACAAGATAATTTTGTACGATGTTTTATTTCTTCTCGTAAAGTTTAAGTATTTCGAATACGTACGTATTTGTCTTTACTATGCAACACTGTATTTCCTTGTAACGGGGTATTCTTACATATTCTTTCGAGAGAAAACTCTCCTGTGCGTTCTCTTCTGAGGCTACACACTTAGACATATACGCCACTCCAAAGCTTTTCGATTTAAAACTTTTTGTTTAGGAAAAAAAAAGTTAATTTCGCACGATGCGGTATTTCCTTAAAATGTGGTATTCTGACGCATTCATTCGAGAGAAAACTCTCCTGTGTGTTCTCTTTTGAGGCTACAGGCGTAGTCATACACGTAACACCATATCTTTTCGAGTTACCACGTGTTGTTTTGTAAAAACAAGATAATTTTGCTCGATGCATTATTTCTTCTCGTAAAGTTTAAGTATTTCTAATATGTACGTATTTGTCTTTACTCTGCAACACTGTATTCCGTTATAAGGTGGAATTCTTACATATTCTTTCGAGAGAAACCTCTCCTGTGCGTTCTCTTTTGCGGCTACATGCTTAGACATACACGCAACATCAAATCTTTACGAATTTCAACTTGTTGTTTAGGAAATACAAGATAATTTTGTTCGGAGCATTATTTCTTCTCCTAAAGTTTAAGTATTTCTAATACGTACGTATATTTCTTTACTCTGCAACACAGTATTTCCTTGTAACGTGGTATTCTGACATATTCTTTCGAGAGAAAACTCTCCTGTGCATTCTCTTCTGAGGCTACACACTTAGGCATACACACAACACCAAAGCTCTTCGAGTTAAAACGTGTTGTTTAGGAAAAACAAGATAATATCGCACAATGCTGGATTTCCTTAAAACTTGGTATTCTGACATATTTTTTCGAGGGAAAACTCTCCTGTGCGTTCTCTTTTGAGGCTACACGCTTAGTCATACACTCAACACCATTTCTTTTCGAGTTACAACATGTTGTTTAGGAAAAACAAGATAATTTTACATGAGGCGTTATTTCTTTTCTTTAAGTATTTCTAATAAGTACATATTTGTCTTTACTCTGCAACACTGTATTCCGTTATAATGTGGAATTCTAACATATTCTTTCAAGAGAAAATTCTTCTGTGCATTCTCTTTTGAGGCTACATGCTTAGACATACACGCAACACCAAAGCTTTTCGAGTTACAACGTGTTGTTTAGGAAAAAGAAGATAATTTCGCATGATGCGATATTTCCTTAAAAGGTGGTATTCTGACATATTTTTTCGAGAGAAAACTCACCTGTGCGTTGTCTTATGAGGCTGCATGCTTAGTCATACATGCAACACCATATCTTTTCGAGTTACAACGTGTTGTTAAGGAAAAACAAGATAATTTTGCATGACGCGTTATTTCTTCTCATAAAGCTTAAGTATTTCTAATATGTATGTATTTGTCTTTACTCTGCAACGCCGTATTTCCTTATAACATGGTATTCTTACATGTTCTTTCGAGAGAATACTCTCCTGTGCATTCTCTTTTGAGGCTACACACTTAGGCATACACGCAACACCAAAGCTTTTTGAGTTACAACATGTTGTTTAGGAAAAACAAGATAATTTCGCACGATGCTGGATTTCCTTAAAACGTGGTATTCTGAAAAATTTTTTCGAGAGAAAACTGTCTTGTGCATTCTCATTTGAGGCTACATGCTTAGACATACACGCAACACAAAATCTTTTTGAGTTACAACCTGTTGTTTAGGAAATACAAGATAATTTTGCACGATGCGTTATTTCTTCTCGTAAATTTTAAGTATTTCTAATATGTACGTATTTGTCTTTACTCTTCAACACTGTATTTCCTTATAACGTGGAATTCTTACATATTCTTTCGAGAGAAAACTCTCCTGTGCGTTCTCTTTTGAGGCTGAACCCTTACACATACAAGCAACATCAAAGTTTTTCGAGTTACAACGTGTTGTTTAGGAAAAACAAGATAATTTCGCATGTTTCAGGATTTCCTTATAAGTTGGTATTCTGTCATATTTTTTCGAGAGATAATTCTCCTGTGGGTGCTCTTTGTCTTTACTTTGCAACACTGTATTTCCTTATAACGTGGTATTCTTACATATTCTTTCGAGAGAAAATTGTCCTGTGCTTTCCCTTTTGAGGCTGCATACTTAGACATACACGCATCACCAAAGCTTTTCGAGTTACAACGTGTTGTTAAGGAAAAACAAGATAATTTCGCAAGATGCAGGATTTCCTTAAAACGTGGTATTCTTACATATTCTTTCGAGAGAAAACTCTCCTGTGCGTTATCTTTTGAGGCTGCACCCTTATACATACACACAACACCGAAGCTATTCGAGTTACAACGTGTTGTTTAGGAGAAACATGATAATTTCGCACGATGCGGGATTTCCTTAAAACGTTGTATCCTGACATATTTATTTGAGAGAAAACTCTCCTGTGCGTTCTCTTTTGATGCTACACGCTTAGACATACATGCAACACCAAAGCTTTTCGAGTTACAACGTGTTGTTTATGAAAAACAACATAATTTCGCACGATGCGGGATTTCCTAAAAACGAGGTATTCTGACATATTTTTCGAGAGAAAACTCTCCTGTGCATTCTCTTTTGAGGCTACACGCTTAGACATACATGCAACACAAAAGATTTTGGAGTCACAACATGTTGTTTAGGAAATACAAAATAATTTTTTATGATGCGTTATTTCTTCTCGTAAAGTTTAAGTATTTCTAATATGTACGTATTTGTCTTTCTTCTGCAAAACTGTATTTCCTTGTAACCTGGTATTCTTACATATTCTTGCGAGAGAAAACTCTCCTGTGCATTCTCCTTTGAGGCTACACACTTAGACATAGACGCAACACCAAAGCTTTTCGAGTTACAATGTGTTGTTTAGAAAAAACAAGATAATTTTGCACGATGCGTTATTTCTTCTCGTAAAGTGTAAGTATTTCCAATATGTAAGTATTTGTCTTTACTCTGCAACACTGTATTTCCTTATAACGTGGTATTCTTACGTATTCATTCGAGAGAAAACTCTCCTCTGCGTTCTCTTTTGACGCTACACGCTTAGACATACACGCAACACCAAAGCTTTTCGAGTCACAACGTGTTGTTTAAGAAAAACAAGATAATATCCACGATGCGGGATTTCCTTAAAACGTTGTATTCTGACATATTTTTTCGTAAGAAAACTCTCCTGTGCATTCTCCTTTGAGGCTACACGCTTAGACATACACGCAACACCAAAGTTTTTTGAGTTAGAACGTGTTGTTTAGGAAAAACAAGATAATTTCGCATGATGCGGGATTTCCTTAAAACGTGGTATTCTGACATATTTTTTCGAGAGAAAACTCTCCTGTGCATTCTCATTTTAGGCTACACACTTAGATATACACGCAACATCAAATCTTTTCGAGTTACAACGTGTTTTTTAGGAAATACAAGATAATTTTTCACGATGCACTATTTCTTCTCGTAAAGTTTAAGTATTTCCAATACGTACGTTTTTGTCTTTACTCTGCAACACTGTATTTCCTTATAACATGGTATTCTTACATATTCTTTCAAGAGAAAACTCTCCTTTGCGTTCTCCTTTGAGGCTACACGCTTAGACATAGACGGAACACCAAAGCTTTGCGAGTTACAACGTGTTGTTTACGAAAAACAAGATAATTTTGTACGATGCGTTATTTCTTCTCGTAAAGTTTAAGAATTTCCAATATATATGTATTTGTCTTTACTCTGCAACACTTTATTTCTTTATAAGGTGGTATTCTTACATATTCTTTCGAGAGAAAACTCTCCTGTGCATTCTCTTTTGAGGCTGCATGCTTAGACAAAAACGCAACACCAAAGCTTTTCGAGTTACAATGTGTTGTTTAGGAAAAACAAGATAATATTGCACTATATGGGATTTTCTTAAAACGTGGTATTCTGACATATTTTTTTCGAGAGTAAACTCTCCTGTGCATTCTATTTTGAGGCTACAAGCTTAGACATACACGTAACACAAAATCTTTTCGAGTACAACGTGTTGTTTAGGAATAACCAGATAATTTTGCACGATGCGTTATTTCTTCTTGTAAAGTTTAAATATTTCCAATACGTACGTATTTGTCTTTACTCTGCAACACTGTATTTCCTTATAATGTGGTATTCTTACATATTCTTCCGAGAGAACACTCTCCTGTGCATTCTCTTTTGAGGCTGCACGCTTAGACAAAAACGCAACACCCAAGCTTTTCGAGTTACAAAAATTTGTTTAGGAAAAAAAAGATAATTTCGCTCGATGCAGGATTTCCTTAAAACGTTGTATCCTGACATATTTTTTCGAGAGAAAACTCTCCTGTGCGTTCTCTTTTGAGGCTACACACTGAGACATACACGCAACACCAAATCTTTTCTAGTTACAACGTGTTGTTTAGGAAATACAAGATAATTTTGTATGATGCGTTATTTCTTCTCATAAAGTTTAAGTATTTCTAATACGAACGTATTTGTCTTTACTCTGCAACACTGCATTTCCTTATAACATGGTTTCTTACATATTCTTTCGAATGAAATCTCTCCTGTGCGTTCTCTTTTGAGGCTACACGCTTAGACATACATGCAACACCAAAGCTTTTCGAGTTACCACGTGTTGTTTAGGAAAAACAACATAATTTCGCATGATGCGGGATTTCCTAAAAACGAGGTATTCTGACATATTTTTCGAGAGAAAACTCTCCTGTGCATTCTCTTTTGAGGCTACACGCTTTGACATACACACAACACCGAAGCTTTCCGAGTTACAACGTGTTGTTTAGGGAATACAAAATAATTTTGTTTGATGCGTTATTTCTTCTCGTAACGTTTAAGTATTTCTAATATGTACGTATTTGTCTTTACTCTGCCAAACTGTATTTCCTTGTAACGTGGAATTCTTACATATTCTTTCGAGAGAAAACTCTCCTGTGCATTCTCCTTTAAGTCTACACACATAGACAGACACGCAACACCAAAGCTTTTCGAGTTACAATGTGTTGTTTAGGAAAAACAAGATAATATTGCACTATATGGGATTTTCTTAAAACGTGGTATTCTGACATATTTTTTTCGAGAGTAAACTCTCCTGTGCATTCTATTTTGAGGCTACAAGCTTAGACATACACGTAACACAAAATCTTTTCGAGTACAACGTGTTGTTTAGGAATAACCAGATAATTTTGCACGATGCGTTATTTCTTCTTGTAAAGTTTAAATATTTCCAATACGTACGTATTTGTCTTTACTCTGCAACACTGTATTTCCTTATAATGTGGTATTCTTACATATTCTTCCGAGAGAACACTCTCCTGTGCATTCTCTTTTGAGGCTGCACGCTTAGACAAAAACGCAACACCCAAGCTTTTCGAGTTACAAAAATTTGTTTAGGAAAAAAAAGATAATTTCGCTCGATGCAGGATTTCCTTAAAACGTTGTATCCTGACATATTTTTTCGAGAGAAAACTCTCCTGTGCGTTCTCTTTTGAGGCTACACACTGAGACATACACGCAACACCAAATCTTTTCTAGTTACAACGTGTTGTTTAGGAAATACAAGATAATTTTGTATGATGCGTTATTTCTTCTCATAAAGTTTAAGTATTTCTAATACGAACGTATTTGTCTTTACTCTGCAACACTGCATTTCCTTATAACATGGTTTCTTACATATTCTTTCGAATGAAATCTCTCCTGTGCGTTCTCTTTTGAGGCTACACGCTTAGACATACATGCAACACCAAAGCTTTTCGAGTTACCACGTGTTGTTTAGGAAAAACAACATAATTTCGCATGATGCGGGATTTCCTAAAAACGAGGTATTCTGACATATTTTTCGAGAGAAAACTCTCCTGTGCATTCTCTTTTGAGGCTACACGCTTTGACATACACACAACACCGAAGCTTTCCGAGTTACAACGTGTTGTTTAGGGAATACAAAATAATTTTGTTTGATGCGTTATTTCTTCTCGTAACGTTTAAGTATTTCTAATATGTACGTATTTGTCTTTACTCTGCCAAACTGTATTTCCTTGTAACGTGGAATTCTTACATATTCTTTCGAGAGAAAACTCTCCTGTGCATTCTCCTTTAAGTCTACACACATAGACAGACACGCAACACCAAAGCTTTTCGAGTTACAATGTGTTGTTTAGGAAAAACAAGATAATTTTGCACGATGCGTTATTTCTGCTCGTAAAGTTTAAGTATTTCCAATATGTAAGTATTTGTCTTTACTCTGCAACATTGTATTTCCTTATGACGTGGTATTCTTACGTATTCTTTCGAGAGAAAACTCTCCTCTGCGTTCTCTTTTGATGCTACACGCTTAGACATAAACTAGACATCAAAGCTTTTCGAGTTACAATGTGTTGTTTAGGAAAAACACGATAATATTGCACTATACAGGATTTTCTTAAAACGTGGTATTCTGACATATTTTTTTGAGAGTAAACTCTCCTGTGCATTCTCTTTTGAGGCTACAAGCTTAGACATACACGTAACACAAAATCTTTTCGAGTTACAACATATTGTTTAGGAAAAACCAGATAATATTGCACGATGCGTTATTTCTTCTTGTAAAGTTTAAGTATTTCGAATATGTACGCATTTGTCTTTACTCTGCAACACTGTATTTCCTTATGACGTGGTACTCTTACATATTCTTTCGAGAGAAAACTCTCCTGTGCGTTCTCTTTTGAGGCTGCACGCTTAGAAAAAAACTCAACACCAAAGCTTTTCGAGTTACAACAAGTTGTTTAGGAAAAAAAAGATAAATTCGCAGGATGCATGATTTCCATAAAACGTTGTATTCTGACATATTTTTTTCGTGAGAAAACTCTCCTGTGCATTCTCTATTGAGGCTACATGCTGAGACATACAAGCAACACCAAAGCTTTTCGTGTTACAAGGTGTTGTTTAGGAATAACAAGGTAATTTTGCACGATGCAGGATTTCTTTAAAACGTGGAATTCTGATATATTTTTTTCAAGAGAAAATTCTCCTGTGGGTTCTCTTTTGAGTCTACACATTTAGACATACACACAACACCAAATCTTTTCGAGTTACAACGTGTTGTTTAGGAAATACAAAATAATTTTGTACGATGCATTATTTCTTCTCATAAAGTTTAAGTATTTCCAATACGAACGTATTTGTCTTTACTCTGCAACACTGTATTTCCATATAACGTGTTATTTTTACATATTCTTTCGAGAGAAAACTCTCCTGTGCGTTCTCTTTTGTGGCTATACACTTAGACCTACACGCAACACCAAAGCTTTTCGAGTTGCAACGTGTTGTTTAAGAAAAACATGATAATCGCACGATGCGGGATTTCCTTAAAACGTGGTATTCTAACATATTTTTTTGAAAGAAAACTCTCCTGTGCGTTCCCTTTTGAGGCTACAAGCTTAGACATACACACAACACAAAATCTTTTCGAGTTACAACGTGTTGTTTAGGAAAAACATAATAATATTGCACGATGCATTATTTCTAGTAAAGTTTAAGTATTTCCAATATGTACGCATTTGTCTTTACTCTGCAACACTGTATTTCCTTATAACGTCGTATTCTTACATATTGTTTTGAGAGAAAACTCTCCTGTGCATTCCCTTTTGAGGCTACATGCTTAGACATACACGCAACACCAAAGCTTTTCGAGTTACAACGTGTTAAGAAAAACAAGATAATTTCGCACGATGCGGGATTTCCTTAAAACATGCTTTTCTGACATATTTTTTCAAGACAAAACTCTCCTTTGCGTTCTCTTTTGAGGCTACACGCTTAGACATACACGCAACACCAAAACTTTTCGAGTTACAACGTGTTGTTTAGGAAAAACATGAAAATTTCGCATGATGCAGGATTTCTTTAAAACGTGGTATTCTGACATATTTTTTTCGAGAGAAAATTCTCCTGTGGGTTCTCTTTTGAGGCTACACATTTAGACATACACACAACACCAAATCCTTTCGAGTTACAATGTGTGGTTTAGGAAATACAAGATAATTTTGTACGATGTGTTATTTCTTCTCATAAAGTTTTAAGTATTTCTAATACGTACGTATTTGTCTTTACTCTGCTACACTGTATTTCCGTATAACGTGGTATTCTTATATATTCTTTTGAGAGAAAACTCTCCTGTGCATTCTCTTTTGAGGCTAAACGCTTAGACATACACGGCAGACCAAAGCTTTTCGAGGTACAACGTGTTGTTTAAGAAAAACAAGATAATTTCACACGATGCGGGATTTCCTTAAAACGTTGTATTCTGACATATTTTTTGGAGGGAAAATTTTCCTTTGGATTCTCTTTTGAGGCTTCACATTTAGACTTACAAGCAACAACAAATCTTTTCAGGTTACAACGTGTTGTTTAGGATATACAAGATAATTTTGTACGATGCGTTATTTCTTCTCGTAAAGTTTAAATATTTCTAATACGTACGTATTTGTCTTTACTCTGCAACACTCTATTTGCTTATAACGTCGTATTCTTATGTATTCTTTCGAGAGAAAACGCTCCTTTGCGTTCTCTTTTGAGGCTACGCGCTTAGACATACACGCAACACCAAAGCTTTTCAAGTTACAACGTGTTGTTTAGGAAAAACAAGATAATTTCGCACAATGAGCGATTTCTATAAAACGGGGTATTCTGACATGTTTTTTCGACAGAAAACTCTCCTGTGAGTTCTCTTTTGAGGCTAGAAGGTTAGACTTACACGCAACACCTAATCTTTTTGAGTTACAACGTGTTATTTAGGAAAGACAAGATAATTATGCTCGATGCGTTATATCTTCTCATAAAGTTTAAGTATTTCCAATATGTACGTATATGTCTTTAATATGCAACACTGTATTTCCTTGTAACGGGGTATTCTTACATATTCTTCTGAGAGAAAACTCTCCTGTGCGTTCTCTTCTGAGGCTACACACTTATGACATACACTCAACAACAAAGCTTTTCGAGTTACAACGTGCTGTTTAGGAAAAACAAGATAATTTCGCACAATGAGCGATTTCCTTAAAACGGGGTATTCTGACATGTTTTTTCGAGAGAAAACTCTCCTGTGCATTCTCTTTTGAGGCTGCATGATTAGACATACACGCAACACCAAATCTTTTCAAATTTCAACTTGTTGTTTAGGAAATACAAGATAATTTTGTAAGGAGCGTTATTTCTTCTCATAAAGTTTAAGTATTTCTAATACGTATGTATTTGTCTTTACTCTGCAACACTCTATTTCCTTGTAACGTGCTATTCTGACATATTCTTTCGAGAGAAAACTCTTCTGTGTGTTCTCTTTTGAGGCTACACACTTAGACATACACGCAACACCAAAGGTTTTTGAGTTACAACGTGTTGTTTAGGAAAAACAAGATAATTTCGCACAATGCTGGATTTCCTTAAAACGTGGTATTCTGACATATTTTTTCTAGAGAAAACTCTCCTGTGCATTCTCTTTCGAGGCTACAGGCTTAGTTATACACGCTACAGCAAATCTTTTCGGGTTACAACGTGTTGTTTAGGAAAACAAGATAATTTTGCATGATGCGTTATTTCTTCTCGTAAAGTTTACATATTTCCAATATGTACGTATTTGTCTTTACTCTGCAACACTGTATTTCATTATAATGTGGTATTCTTACATATTCTTTCGAGAGAAATTCTCCTGTGCATTCTCTTTTGAGGCTGCACGCTTAGTCATACACGCAACACCAAATCTTTTCGAGTTACAACGTGTTGTTTAGGAAATACAAGATAATTTTGTACGATGTGTTATTTCTTCTCATAAAGTTTAAGTATTTGAATTACGTACGTATTTGTCTTTACTCTGCAACACTGTATCCTTATAACGTGGTATTCTTACATATTCATTCGAGAGAAAACTCTCCTGTGCGTTCTCTTTTGAGGCTACACGCTTAGACATACACACAATACCAAAGCTTTTCGAGCTACAACGTGTTGTTTAGGAAAAACAAGATAATTTCGCATGATGCGGTATTTCCTTAAAACTTCGTATTCTGACATATTTTTTTGAGAGAAAATTCCCCTGTCGGTTCTCTTTTGACGCTACACATTTAGACATACATGCAACACCATATCTTTTCGAGTTACAACGTGTTCTTTACGAAATACAAGATAATTTTGTGCGATGTGTTATTTCTTCTCGTAAAGTGTAAGTATTTCTAAAACTTACGTATTTGTCTTTACTATGCAACACTCTATTTCCTTGTAACGGGGTATTCTTACATATTCTTTCGAGAGAAAACTCTCCTGTGCATTCTCTTCTGAGACTACACACTTAGACATATACGCAACTCCAAAGCTTTTCGATTTAAAACTTGTTGTTTAGGAAAAAAAAAAGTTAATTTCGCACGATGCGGGATTTCCTTAAAATGTGGTATTCTGAGGCATTCATTCGAGAGAAAACTCTCCTGTGCGTTCTCTTTTGAGGCTACACGCGTAGTCATACACGCAACACCAAAGCTTTTCAAGTACAATGTGTTGTTTAGGAAAAACAAGATAATTTTGCAGGATGCATTATTTCTTCTCGCAAAGTTTAAGTATTTCTAATACGTACGTATTTGTCTTTACTCTGCAACACTCTATTTCCGTATAATGTGGTATTCTTACATATTCTTACGAGAGAAAACTCTCCTGTGCATTCTCTTTTGAGGCTGCACGCTTAGACATACACACAGTACCAAAGCTATTCGAGTTACAACGTGTTGTTAAGGAAAAACAAGATAATTTCCCAAGATGCGGGATTTCCTTAAAACGTGGTATTCTTACATATTCTTTCGAGAGAAAACTCTCCTGTGTATTCTCTTTTGCTGTTACAAGCTTAGACATACACGCAACTCCAAATCTTTTCAAATTTCAACTTGTTGTTTAGGACACACAAGATGATTTTGTACGGAGCGTTATTTCTTCTCGTAACTTTAACTATTTCTAATACGTACGTATTTGTCTTTACTCTGCAACAGTGTATTTCCTTGTAACATGGTATTCTGACATATTGTTTTGAGAGAAAACTCTCCTGTGCATTCTCTTTTGAGGCTACACACTTAGACATACACACAACACCAAAGCTTTTCGAGTTACAACGTGTTGTTAAGGAAAAACAAGATAATTTCGCAAGATGCAGGATTTCCTTAAAACGTGGTATTCTGACATATTTTTTTCAAGAGAAAACTCTCCTGTGTATTCTCTTTTGCGGCTACAAGCTTAGACACAGACGCAACTACAAATCTTTTCGAATTTCAACTTGTTGTTTAGGAAATACAAGATAATTTTGTACGGAGCGTTATTTCTTCTCGTAATGTTTAATTATTTCTAATACTTACATATATGTCTTTACTCTGCAACACTGTATTTCCTTGTAACATGGTATTCTGACATATTGTTTCGAGAGAAAACTCTCCTGTGCATTCTGTTTTGAGGCTACGCACTTAGACATACACGCAACACCAAAGCTTTTCGAGTTAAAACATGTTGTTTAGGAAAAACAAGATAATTTCTCACGATGCGGGATTTCCTTAAAACGTGGTATTGTGACATATTTTTTCGAGAGAAAACTCTCCTGTGTTTTCTCTTTTGAGGCAGCATGCTTAGTCATACATGCAACACAATGTCTTTTCGAGTTACAACGTGTTGTTTAGGAAAAACAAGATAATTTTGCACGACACGTTATTTCTTCTAGTAAAGTTTAAGTATTCCTAATTCGTACGTATTTGTATTTACTCTGCAACACTGTATTTCCTTATCACGTGGTATTCTTACATATTCTTTCGAGAGAAATCTCTCCTGTGCGTTGTCTATTGAGGCTACAAGCTTAGACATACACGCAACACCAAAGTTTTTCGAGTTACAACGTGTTGTTTAGGAAAAACAAGATAATATCGCATGATGAGGTATTTCCTTAACACGTGGGATTCTGACATATTTTTTCGAGAGAAAATTCTCCTGTGGGTTCTCTTTGGAGGCTACACATTTAGACATACACGCAACACCAATACTTTTCTAGTTACAACGTGTTGTTTAGGAAAAACAAGATAATTTTCAAGGTGCTTTATTTCTTCTGGTAAATTTTAAGTATTTCTAATACGTATGTATTTTTCTTTACTCTGCAACACTGTATTTCCTTATAACGTGGTATTCTTTCATATTCTTTCGAGAGAAAACTCTCCTCTTCATTCTCTTTTGAGGCTACACGCTTAGACATACACGCAACACCAAAGCTCTTCGAGTTACAACGTGTTGTTTAGGAAAAACAAGATAATTTTGCAAGATGCGGTATTTCCTTGACACGTGGTATTCTGACATATTTTTTGGAGAGAAAATTCTCCTGTGCGTTCTCTTTTCATGCTACACACTTAGACATACACGCAACACCAAAGCTTTTCGAGTTACAACGTTTTGTTTAGGAAAAACAAGATAATTTCGCATGATGCGTTATTTCTTCTCGTAAAGTTTAAGTATTTCTAATACGTATGTATTTGTCCTTACTCTGCAACACTGTATTTCCTTATAACGTGGTATTCTTACATATTCTTTCGAGAGAAAACTTTCCTGTGCATTCTCTTTTGAGGCTACACACTTAGACACACACGCAACACCAAAGCTTTTCGAGTTACAACGTGTTGTTTAGGAAAAACAAGATAATTTCGCACGATGCGAGATTTCCTTAAAACGTGCTATTCTGATATATTTTTTTAAGAGAAAATTCTCCTGTGCGTTCACTTTTGAGTCTTCAAGCTTAGACATACACGCAAAACCAAATGTTTTCAAGTTAAAACGTTTTGTTTAGTAAAAACAAGATAATTTTGCACGATGCCTTATTTCTTCTCGTATGTTTAAGTATTTCCAATACGTACGTATTTGTCTTTACTATGCAACACTGTATTTCCTAATAACGTGGTATTCTTACATATTCTTTCGAGAGAAAACTCTCCTGTCCGTTCTCTTTTGAGGCTACACGCTTAGACATATATGCAACACCAAATCTTTTCGAGATACAACGTGTTGTTTAGGAAAAAAAAGATAATTTTGCACGATGCATTATTTCTTCTCGTAAAATTTAAGTATTTCTAATACGTACGTATTTGTCTTTACTCTGCAACACTGTATTTCCTTATAATGTGGTATTCTTACATATTCTTTCGAGAGAAAACTCTCCTGTGCATTATCTTTTGAGGCTGCACGCTTAGTCATACACGCAACACCAAATCTTTTCGAGTTACAACGTGTTGTTTAGGAACTACAAGATAATTTTGTACGATGTTATATTTCTTCTCGTAAAGTTTAAGTATTTCGAATACGTACGTATTTGTCTTTATTGTGCAACACTGTATCCTTATAACGTGGTATTCTTACATATTCATTCGAGAGAAAACTCTCCTGTGCGTTCGCTTTTGAGGCTACACGCTTAGACATACACGCAATACCAAAGCTTTTCGAGCTACAACGTGTTGTTTAGGAAAAACAAGATAATTTCGCATGATGCGGTATTTCCTTAAAACGTGGTATTCTGACATATTTTTTCGAGAGAAAATTCTCCTGTTGGTTCTCTTTTGAGGCTACACATTTAGACATACACGCAACACCATATCTTTTCGAGTTACAACGTGTTCTTTACGAAATACAAGATAATTTCGTGCGATGCGTTATTTCTTCTCGTAAAGTGTAAGTATTTCTAATACGTACGTATTTGTCTTTACTATGCAACACTGTATTTCCTTGTAACGGTGTATTCTTACATATTCTTTCGAGAGAAAACTCTCCTGTGCGTTCTCTTCTGAGGCTACACACTTAGACATATACGCCACTCCAAAGCTTTTCGATTTAAAACTTTTTGTTTAGGAAAAAAAAAGTTAATTTCGCACGATGCTTTATTTCCTTAAAATGTGGTATTCTGAGGCATTCATTCGAGAGAAAACTCTCCTGTGTGTTCTCTTTTGAGGCTACAGGCGTAGTCATACCTGCAACACCAAATCTTTTCGAGTTACCACGTGTTGTTTAGTAAAAACAAGATAATTTTGCTCGATGCATTATTTCTTCTCGTAAAGTTTAAGTATTTCTAATATGTACATATTTGTCTTTACTCTGCAACACTGTATTCCGTTATAACGTGGAATTCTTACATATTCTTTCGAGAGAAACCTCTCCTGTGCGTTCTCTTTTGCGGCTACATGCTTAGACATACACGCAACACCAAATCTTTACGAATTTCTACTTGTTGTTTAGGAAATACAAGATAATTTTGTACGGAGCATTATTTCTTCTCCTAAAGTTTAAGTATTTCTAATACATACGTATATTTCTTTACTCTGCAACACAGTATTTCCTTGTAACGTGGTATTCTGACATATTCTTTCGAGAGAAAAGTCTCCTGTGCATTCTCTTCTGAGGCTACACACTTAGGCATACACACAACACCAAAGCTTTTCGAGTTAAAACGTGTTGTTTAGGAAAAACAAGATAATATCGCACAATGCTGGATTTCCTTAAAACTTGGTATTCTGACATATTTTTTCGAGGGAAAACTCTCCTGTGCGTTCTCTTTTGAGGCTACACGCTTAGTCATACACTCAACACCATATCTTTTCGAGTTACAACATGTTGTTTAGGAAAAACAAGATAATTTTGCATGAGGCGTTATTTCTTTTCTTTAAGTATTTCTAATAAGTACATATTTGTCTTTACTCTGCAACACTGTATTCCGTTATAACGTGGAATTCTAACATATTCTTTCAAGAGAAAACTCTCCTGTGCATTCTCTTTTGAGGCTACATGCTTAGACATACACGCAACACCAAAGTTTTCGAGTTACAACGTGTTGTTTAGGAAAAACAAGATAATTTCGCATGATGCGGTATTTCCTTAAAACGTGGTATTCTGACCTATTTTTTCGAGAGAAAATTCACCTGTGCGTTGTCTTATGAGGCTGCATGCTTAGTCATACATGCAACACCATATCTTTTCGAGTTACAACGTGTTGTTAAGGAAAAACAAGATAATTTTGCATGACGCGTTATTTCTTCTCATAAAGCTTAAGTATTTCTAATACGTATGTATTTGTCTTTACTCTGCAACGTCGTATTTCCTTATAACGTGGTATTCTTACATATTCTTTCGAGAGAATACTCTCCTGTGCATTCTCTTTTGAGGCTACAGACTTAGACATACACGCAACACCAAAGCTTTTTGAGTTAAAACATGTTGTTTAGGAAAAACATGATAATTTTACACGATGCGGGGTTTCCTTAAAACGTGGTATTCTGACATAATTTTTCAAGAGAATACTCTCCTGTGGGTTCTCTTTGAGGATACACGTTTAGACATACACGCAACACCAAATCTTTTCGAGTTACAACGTGTTGTTTAGGATATACAAGATAATTTTGTAGGATGCGTTCTAACTTCTCATAAAGTTTAAGTACTTCTAATATGTATATATTTGTCTTTACACGCAACACTGTATTTCCTTGTAATGTGGTATTCTTACATATTCTTTCTAGTGTAAATTCTTCTGTGCATTCTCTTTTGAGGCTACACACTTAGACATACACGCAACACCAAAGCTTTTCGAGTTACAACGTGTTGTGTAGGAAAAACAAGATAATTTCGCATGATGCTGGATTTCCTTAAAACGTGGTATTCTGACATATTTTTTGGAGAGAAAATTCTCCTGTGCATTCGCTTTTGAGGCTACATGCTTAGACATACACGCAACAAAAAATCTGTTCGAGTTACAACGTGTTGTTTAGGAAATACAAGATAATTTTGCACGATGCGTTATTTCTTCTCTTAAAGTTTAAGTATTTCTAATATGTACATATTTTTCTTTACTCTGCAACACTGTATTTCCCTATAACGTGGTATTCTTACATATTCTTTCGAGAGAAAACTCTCCTGTGCGTTCTCTTTTGAGGCTGAACCCTTACATATACACGAAACACCAAAGCTTTTCGAGTTACAACGTGTTGTTTAGGAAAAACAAGGTAATTTCGCAGGATGCGGGATTTCCTTAAAACGTGGTATTCTGACATATTTTTTCGAGAGAAAACTCTCCTGTGTGTTCTCTTTTGAGTCTGCACGCTTAGTCATACACGCAACACCAAATCTTTTCGAGTTACAACGTGTTGTGTAGGAAAAACAAGATAATTTCGCATGATGCTTGATTTCCTTAAAACGTGGTATTCTGACATATTTTTTCGAGAGAAAACTCCCCTGTGCGTTCTCTTTTGAGGCTACACGCTTAGTCATACACTCAACACCAAATCTTTACGAGTTACAACGTGTTGTTTAGGAAAAACAAGATAATTTTCATGATGTGTTATTTCTTCTCATAAAGTTTAAGTATTTCTAATACGTACATATTTGTCTTTACTCTGCAACACTGTATTACGTTATAACGTGGAATTCTTACACATTCTTTCGAGAGAAAACTCTCCTGTGCGTTCTCTTTTGAGGCTGCACGCTTAGTCATACACGCAACACCAAATCTTTACGAATATCAACTTGTTGTTTAGGAAATACAAGATAACCTTTTACAGAGCGTTATTTCTTCTCATAAAGTTTAAGTATTTCTAATACGTACGTATTTGTCCCTACTCTGCAACACTCTATTTCCTTGTAACATGGTAATCTGACATATTCTTTCGAGAGAAAACTCTCCTGTGCATTCTCTTCTGAGGCTACACACTTAGGCATACACACAACACCAAAGCTTTTCGAATTACAACGTGTTGTTTAGGAAAAACAAGGTAATTTCGCACGATGCTGGATTTCCTTAAAACGTGGTATTCTGACATACTTTTTTGAGAGAAAACTCTCCTGTGCGTTCTCTTTTGAGGCTACACGCTTAGTCATACACTCAACACCAAATCTTTTCGAGTTACAACGTGTTGTTTAGGAAAAACAAGATAATTTTGCATGATGCGTTATTTCTTCTCGTAAAGTTTAAGTATTTCTAATACGTACATATTTGTCTTTAGTCTGCAACACTGTATTACGTTATAACGTGCAATTCTTACATATTCTTTCGAGAGAAAACTCTCCTGTGCATTCTCTTTTGAGGCTGCACGCTTAGTCATAAACGCAACACCAAATCTTTAAGAATATCAACTTGTTGTTTAGGAAATACTAGATAATTTTTTACGGATTAGCGTTATTTCTTCTCATAAAGTTTAAGTATTTCTAATACGTACGTATTTGTCTTTACTCTGCAACACTGTATTTCCTTGTAACGTGGTATTCTGACATATTCTTTCGAGAGAAAACTCTCCTGTGCTTTCTCTTTTGAGGCTACACACTTAGTCATACACTCAACACCAAATCTTTTCGAGTTACAATGTGTTGTTTAGGAAAAGCAAGATAATTTTGCACGACACGTTATTTCTTCTAGTAAAGTTTAAGTATTTCTAATTCGTACTTATTTGTATTTACTCTGCAACACTGTATTTCCTTATAACGTGGTATTCTTACATATTCTTTCGAGAGAAATCTCCTGTGCGTTCTCTATTGAGGCTACAAGCTTAGACATACACGCAACACCAAAGCTTTTCGAGTTACAACGTGTTGTTTAGGAAAAACAGGATAATTTCGCATGATGATGTATTTCCTTAACACGTGGAATTCTGACATATTTTTTCGAGAGAAAATTCTCCTGTGGGTTCTCTTTGGAGGCTACACATTTAGACATACACGCAACACCAAATCTTTTCTAGTTACAACGTGTTGTTTAGGAAAAACAAGATAATTTTCAAGATGCTTTATTTCTTCTCGTAAATTTTAAGTATTTCTAATACGTATGTATTTTTCTTTACTCTGCAACACTGTATTTCCTTATAACGTGGTATTCTTTCATATTCTTTCGAGAGAAAACTCTCCTCTTCATTCTCTTTTGAGGCTACACGCTTAGACATACACGCAACACCAAAGCTCTTCGAGTTACAACGTGTTGTTTAGGAAAAACAAGATAATTTTGCAAGATGCGGTATTTCCTTGACACGTGGTATTCTGACATATTTTTTGGAGAGAAAATTCTCCTGTGCTTTCTCTTTTCATGCTACACACTTAGACATACACACAACACCAAAGCTTTTCGAGTTACAACGTTTTGTTTAGGAAAAACAAGATAATTTCGCATGATGCGTTATTTCTTCTCGTAAAGTTTAAGTATTTCTAATACGTATGTATTTGTCCTTACTCTGCAACACTGTATTTCCTTATAACGTGGTATTCTTACATATTCTTTCGAGAGAAAACTTTCCTGTGCATTCTCTTTTGAGGCTACACACTTAGACACACACGCAACACCAAAGCTTTTCGAGTTACAACGTGTTGTTTAGGAAAAACAAGATAATTTCGTACGATGCGAGATTTCCTTAAAACGTGCTATTCTGATATATTTTTTTAAGAGAAAATTCTCCTGTGCGTTCACTTTTGAGGCTTCAAGCTTAGACATACAGGCAAAACCAAATGTTTTCAAGTTAAAACGTTTTGTTTAGTAAAAACAAGATAATTTTGCACGATGCCTTATTTCTTCTCGTATGTTTAAGTATTTCCAATACGTACGTATTTGTCTTTACTCTGCAACACTGTATTTCCTAATAACGTGGTATTCTTACATATTCTTTCGAGAGAAAACTCTCCTGTCCGTTCTCTTTTGAGGCTACACGCTTAGACATATATGCAACACCAAATCTTTTCGAGATACAAAGTGTTGTTTAGGAAAAAAAAGATAATTTTGCACGATGCATTATTTCTTCTCGTAAAATTTAAGTATTTCTAATACGTACGTATTTGTCTTTACTCTGCAACACTGTATTTCCTTATAATGTGGTATTCTTACATATTCTTTCGAGAGAAAACTCTCCTGTGCATTATCTTTTGAGGCTGCACGCTTAGTCATACAGGCAACACCAAATCTTTTCGAGTTACAACGTGTTGTTTAGGAAATACAAGATAATTTTGTACGATGTTTTATTTCTTCTCGTAAAGTTTAAGTATTTCGAATACGTACGTATTTGTCTTTACTGTGCAACACTGTATCCTTATAACGTGGTATTCTTACATATTCATTCGAGAGAAAACTCTCCTGTGCGTTCGCTTTTGAGGCTACACGCTTAGACATACACGCAATACCAAAGCTTTTCGAGCTACAACGTGTGGTTTAGGAAAAACAAGATAATTTCGCATGATGCGGTATTTCCTTAAAACGTGGTATTCTGACATATTTTTTCGAGAGAAAATTCTCCTGTTGGTTCTCTTTTGAGGCTACACATTTAGACATACACGCAACACCATATCTTTTCAAGTTACAACGTGTTCTTTACGAAATACAAGATAATTTCGTGCGATGCGTTATTTCTTCTCGTAAAGTGTAAGTATTTCTAATACGTACGTATTTGTCTTTACTACAACACTGTATTTCCTTGTAACGGGGTATTCTTACATATTCTTTCGAGAGAAAACTCTCCTGTGCGTTCTCTTCTGAGGCTACACACTTAGACATATACGCCACTCCAAAGCTTTTCGATTTAAAACTTTTTGTTTAGGAAAAAAAAAGTTAATTTCGCACAATGCGGTATTTCCTTAAAATGTGGTATTCTGAGGCATTCATTCGAGAGAAAACTCTCCTGTGTGTTCTCTTTTGAGGCTACAGGCGTAGTCATACACGCAACACCAAATCTTTTCGAGTTACCACGTGTTGTTTAGTAAAAACAAGATAATTTTGCTCGATGCATTATTTCTTCTCGTAAAGTTTAAGTATTTCTAATATGTACGTATTTGTCTTTACTCTGCAACACTGTATTCCGTTATAAGGTGGAATTCTTACATATTCTTTCGAGAGAAACCTCTCCTGTGCGTTCTCTTTTGCGGCTACATGCTTAGACATACACGCAACACCAAATCTTTCCGAATTTCAACTTGTTGTTTAGGAAACACAAGATAATTTTGTTCGGAGCATTATTTCTTCTCCTAAAGTTTAAGTATTTCTAATACATACGTATATTTCTTTACTCTGCAACACAGTATTTCCTTGTAACGTGGTATTCTGACATATTCTTGGAGAGAAAACTCTCCTGTGCATTCTCTTCTGAGGCTACACACTTAGGCATACACACAACACCAAAGCTTTTCGAGTTAAAACGTGTTGTTTAGGAAAAACAAGATAATATCGCACAATGCTGGATTTCCTTAAAACTTGGTATTCTGACATATTTTTTCGAGGGAAAACTCTCCTGTGCGTTCTCTTTTGAGGCTACACGCTTAGTCATACACTCAACACCATATCTTTTCGAGTTACAACATGTTGTTTAGGAAAAACAAGATAATTTTGCATGAGGCGTTATTTCTTTTCGTAAAGTTTAAGTATTTCTAATAAGTACATATTTGTCTTTACTCTGCAACACTGTATTCCGTTATAACGTGGAATTCTAACATATTCTTTCAAGAGAAAACTCTCCTGTGAATTCTCTTTTGAGGCTACATGCTTAGACATACACGCAACACCAAAGTTTTCGAGTTACAACGTGTTGTTTAGGAAAAACAAGATAATTTCGCATGATGCGGTATTTCCTTAAAACGTGGTATTCTGACCTATTTTTTCGAGAGAAAATTCACCTGTGCGTTGTCTTATGAGGCTGCATGCTTAGTCATACATGCAACACCATATCTTTTCGAGTTACAACGTGTTGTTAAGGAAAAACAAGATAATTTTGCATGACGCGTTATTTCTTCTCGTAAAGCTTAAGTATTTCTAATACGTATGTATTTGTCTTTACTCTGCAACACCGTATTTCCTTATAACGTGGTATTCTTACATATTCTTTCGAGAGAATTCTCTCCTGTGCATTCTCTTTTGAGGCTACAGACTTAGACATACACGCAACACCAAAGCTTTTTGAGTTAAAACATGTTGCTTAGGAAAAACATGATAATTTTACACGATGCGGGGTTTCCTTAAAACGTGGTATTCTGACATAATTTTTCGAGAGAATACTCTCCTGTGGGTTCTCTTTGAGGATACACGTTTAGACATACACGCAACAACAAATCTTTTCGAGTTACAACGTGTTGTTTAGGATATACAAGATAATTTTGTAGGATGCGTTCTTTCTTCTCATAAAGTTTAAGTATTTCTAATATGTATATATTTGTCTTTACACGCAACACTGTATTTCCTTGTAATGTGTTATTCTTACATATTCTTTCTAGTGTAAATTCTCCTGTGCATTCGCTTTTGAGGCTACATGCTTAGACATACACGCAACCAAAAAATCTGTTGGAGTTACAACGTGTTGATTAGGAAATACAAGATAATTTTGCCCGATGTGTTATTTCTTCTCTTAAAGTTTAAGTATTTCTATTATGTACATATTTTTCTTTACTCTCCAACACTGTATTTCCCTATAACGTGGTATTCTTACATATTCTTTCGAGAGAAAACTCTCCTGTGCGTTCTCTTTTGAGGCTGAACCCTTACATATACACGAAACACCAAAGCTTTTCGAGTTACAATGTGTTGTTTAGGAAAAACAAGATAATTTCGCAGGATGCGGGATTTCCTCAAAACGTGGTATTCTGACATATTTTTTCGAGAGAAAACTCTCCTGTGTGTTCTCTTTTGAGTCTGCACGCTTAGTCATACACGCAACACCAAATCTTTTTGAGTTACAACGTGTTGTGTAGGAAAAACAAGATAATTTCGCACGAATCTGGATTTCCTTAAAACATGGTATTCTGACATATTTTTTCGAGAGAAAACTCTCCTGTGCGTTCTCTTTTGAGGCTACACGCTTAGTCATACACTGAACACCAAATCTTTTCGAGTTACAACGTGTTGTTTAGGAAAAACAAGATAATTTTCATGATGTGTTATTTCTTCTCATAAAGTTTAAGTATTTCTAATACGTACATATTTGTCTTTACTCTGCAACACTGTATTACGTTATACCGAGGAATTCTTACACATTCTTTCGAGAGAAAACTCTCCTTTGCGTTCTCTTTTGAGGCTGCACGCTTAGTCATACACGCAACACCAAATCTTTACGAATATCAACTTGTTGTTTAGGAAATACAAGATAATTTTTTACAGAGCGTTATTTCTTCTCATAAAGTTTAAGTATTTCTAATACGTTCGTATTTGTCCCTACTCTGCAACACTGTATTTCCTTGTAACGTGGTATTCTGACATATTCTCTCGAGAGAAAACTCTCCTGTGCATTCTCTTCTGAGGCTAAACACTTAGGCATACACACAACACCAAAGCTTTTCGAGTTACAACGTGTTGTTTAGGAAAAACAAGGTAATTTCGCACGATGCTGGATTTCCTTAAAACGTGGTATTCTGACATATTTTTTCGAGAGAAAACTCTCCTGTGTGTTCTCTTTTGAGTCTGCACGCTTTGTCATACACTCAATACCAAATCTTTTCGAGTTACAACGTGTTGTGTAGGAAAAACAAGATAATTTCGCATGATGCTGGATTTCCTTAAAACGTGGTATTCTGACATATTTTTTCGAGAGAAAAGTCTCCTGTGCGTTCTCTTTTGAGGCTACACGCTTAGTCATACACTCAACACCAAATCTTTTCGAGTTACAACGTGTTGTTTAGGAAAAACAAGATAATTTTCATGATGCGTTATTTCTTCTCATAAAGTTTAAGTATTTCTAATACGTACATATTTGTCTTTACTCTGCAACACTGTATTACGTTATAACGTGGAATTCTTACACATTCTTTGGAGAGAAAACTCTCCTGTGCGTTCTCTTTTGAGGCTGCACGCTTAGTCATACACGCAACACCAAATCTGTACGAATATCAACTTGTTGTTTAGGAAATACAAGATAGTTTTTTACAGAGCGTTATTTCTTCTCATAAAGTTTAAGTATTTCTAATACGTACGTATTTGTCCCTACTCTGCAACACGTGGTATTCTGACATATTCTTTTGAGAGAAAACTCTCCTGTGCATTTTCTTCCGAGGCTACACACTTAGCCATACACACAACACCAAAGCTTTTCGAATTACAACGTGTTGTTTAGGAAAAACAAGGTAATTTCGCACGATGCTGGATTTCCTTAAAACGTGGTATTCTGACATATTTTTTTGAGAGAAAACTCTCCTGTGCGTTCTCTTTTGAGGCTATACGCTTAGTCATACACTCAACACCAAATCTTTTCGAGCTACAACGTGTTGTTTAGGAAAAACAAGATAATTTTGCATGATGCGTTATTTCTTCTCGTAAAGTTTAAGTATTTCTAATACGTACATATTTCTCTTTACTCTGCAACACTGTATTACGTTATACCGTGGAATTCTTACATATTCTTTCGAGAGAAAACTCTCCTGTGCGTTCTCTTTTGAGGCTGCACGCTTAGTCATAAACGCAACACCAAATCTTTAAGAATATCAACTTGTTGTTTAGGAAATACTAGATAATTTTTTACGGATTAGCGTTATTTCTTCTCATAAATTTTAAGTATTTCTAATACGTACGTATTTGTCTTTACTCTGCAACACTGTATTTCCTTGTAACGTGGTATTCTGACATATTCTTTCGAGAGAAAACTCTCCTGTGCATTCTCTTCTGAGGCAAACACTTAGGCATACACACAACACCAAAGCTTTTTGAGTTACAACGTGTTGTTTAGGAAAAACAAGGTAATTTCGCACGATGCTGGATTTCCTTAAAACGTGGTATTCTGACATATTTTTTCGAGAGAAAATTCTCCTGTGCGTTCTCTTTTGAGGCTACACACTTAGTCATGAACTCAACACCAAATCTTTTCGAGTTACAATGTGTTGTTTAGGAAAAACAAGATAATTTTGCACGACACGTTATTTCTTCTAGTAAAGTTTAAGTATTTCTAATTCGTATGTATTTGTCTTTACTCTGCAACACTGTATTTCCATATAACGTGGTATTCTTACATATTCTTTCGAGAGAAATCTCTCCTGTGCGTTCTCTATTGAGGCAACAAGCTTAGACATACACGCAACACCAAAGCTTTTCAAGTTACAACGTGTTGTTTAGGAAAAACAAGATAATTTCGCATGATGAGGTATTTCCTTAACATGTGGATTTCTGACATATTTTTTCGAGAGAAAATTCTCCTGTGGGTTCTCTTTGGAGGCTACACATTTAGACATACACGCAACACCAAATCTTTTCTAGTTACAACATGTTGTTTAGGAAAAACAAGATAATTTTCAAGATGCTTTATTTCTTCTCATAAATTTTAAGTATTTCTAATACGTATGTATTTTTCTTTACTCTGCAACACTGTATTTCCTTATAACGTGGTATTATTTCATATTCTTTCGAGAGAAAACTCTCCTCTTCATTCTCTTTTGAGGCTACACGCTTAGACATATACGCAACACCCAAGCTCTTCGAGTTACAACGTGTTGTTTAGGAAAAACAAGATAATTTTGCAAGATGCGGTATTTCCTTGAAACGTGGTATTCTGACATATTTTTTGGAGAGAAAATTCTCCTGTGCGTTCTTTTTCATGCTACACACATAGACATACACGCAACACCAAAGCTTTTCGAGTTACAACGTTTTGTTTAGGAAAAACAAGATAATTTCGCATGATGCGTTATTTCTTCTCGTAAGTTTAAGTATTTCTAATACGTATGTATTTGTCCTTACTCTGCAACACTGTATTTCCTTATAACGTTGTATTCTCACATATTCTTTCGAGAGAAAACTTTCCTGTGCACTCTCTTTTGAGGCTACACACTTAGACACACACGCAACACCAAAGCTTTTCGAGTTACAACGTGTTGTTTATGAAAAACAAGATAATTTCGCACGATGCGAGATTTCCTTAAAACGTGCTATTCTGATATATTTTTTTAAGAGAAAATTCTCCTGTGCGTTCACTTTTGAGGCTTCAAGCTTAGACATACAGGCAAAACCAAATGTTTTCAAGTTAAAACGTTTTGTTTAGTAAAAACAAGATAATTTTGCACGATGCCTTATTTCTTCTCGTATGTTTAAGTATTTCCAATACGTACGTATTTGTCTTTACTCTGCAACACTGTATTTCCTAATAACGTGGTATTCTTACATATTCTTTCGAGAGAAAACTCTCCTGTCCGTTCTCTTTTGAGGCTACACGCTTAGACATATATGCAACACCAAATCTTTTCGAGATACAACGTGTTGTTTAGGAAAAAAAAGATAATTTTGCACGATGCATTATTTCTTCTCGTAAAATTTAAGTATTTCTAATACGTACGTATTTGTCTTTACTCTGCAACACTGTATTTCCTTATAATGTGGTATTCTTACATATTCTTTCGAGAGAAAACTCTCCTGTGCATTATCTTTTGAGGCTGCACGCTTAGTCATACAGGCAACACCAAATCTTTTCGAGTTACAACGTGTTGTTTAGGAAATACAAGATAATTTTGTACGATGTTTTATTTCTTCTCGTAAAGTTTAAGTATTTCGAATACGTACGTATTTGTCTTTACTGTGCAACACTGTATCCTTATAACGTGGTATTCTTACATATTCATTCGAGAGAAAACTCTCCTGTGCGTTCGCTTTTGAGGCTACACGCTTAGACATACACGCAATACCAAAGCTTTTCGAGCTACAACGTGTGGTTTAGGAAAAACAAGATAATTTCGCATGATGCGGTATTTCCTTAAAACGTGGTATTCTGACATATTTTTTCGAGAGAAAATTCTCCTGTTGGTTCTCTTTTGAGGCTACACATTTAGACATACACGCAACACCATATCTTTTCAAGTTACAACGTGTTCTTTACGAAATACAAGATAATTTCGTGCGATGCGTTATTTCTTCTCGTAAAGTGTAAGTATTTCTAATACGTACGTATTTGTCTTTACTACAACACTGTATTTCCTTGTAACGGGGTATTCTTACATATTCTTTCGAGAGAAAACTCTCCCTGTGCGTTCTCTTCTGAGGCTACACACTTAGACATATACGCCACTCCAAAGCTTTTCGATTTAAAACTTTTTGTTTAGGAAAAAAAAAGTTAATTTCGCACAATGCGGTATTTCCTTAAAATGTGGTATTCTGAGGCATTCATTCGAGAGAAAACTCTCCTGTGTGTTCTCTTTTGAGGCTACAGGCGTAGTCATACACGCAACACCAAATCTTTTCGAGTTACCACGTGTTGTTTAGTAAAAACAAGATAATTTGCTCGATGCATTATTTCTTCTCGTAAAGTTTAAGTATTTCTAATATGTACGTATTTGTCTTTACTCTGCAACACTGTATTCCGTTATAAGGTGGAATTCTTACATATTCTTTCGAGAGAAACCTCTCCTGTGCGTTCTCTTTTGCGGCTACATGCTTAGACATACACGCAACACCAAATCTTTCCGAATTTCAACTTGTTGTTTAGGAAACACAAGATAATTTTGTTCGGAGCATTATTTCTTCTCCTAAAGTTTAAGTATTTCTAATACATACGTATATTTCTTTACTCTGCAACACAGTATTTCCTTGTAACGTGGTATTCTGACATATTCTTGGAGAGAAAACTCTCCTGTGCATTCTCTTCTGAGGCTACACACTTAGGCATACACACAACACCAAAGCTTTTCGAGTTAAAACGTGTTGTTTAGGAAAAACAAGATAATATCGCACAATGCTGGATTTCCTTAAAACTTGGTATTCTGACATATTTTTTCGAGGGAAAACTCTCCTGTGCGTTCTCTTTTGAGGCTACACGCTTAGTCATACACTCAACACCATATCTTTTCGAGTTACAACATGTTGTTTAGGAAAAACAAGATAATTTTGCATGAGGCGTTATTTCTTTTCGTAAAGTTTAAGTATTTCTAATAAGTACATATTTGTCTTTACTCTGCAACACTGTATTCCGTTATAACGTGGAATTCTAACATATTCTTTCAAGAGAAAACTCTCCTGTGAATTCTCTTTTGAGGCTACATGCTTAGACATACACGCAACACCAAAGTTTTCGAGTTACAACGTGTTGTTTAGGAAAAACAAGATAATTTCGCATGATGCGGTATTTCCTTAAAACGTGGTATTCTGACCTATTTTTTCGAGAGAAAATTCACCTGTGCGTTGTCTTATGAGGCTGCATGCTTAGTCATACATGCAACACCATATCTTTTCGAGTTACAACGTGTTGTTAAGGAAAAACAAGATAATTTTGCATGACGCGTTATTTCTTCTCGTAAAGCTTAAGTATTTCTAATACGTATGTATTTGTCTTTACTCTGCAACACCGTATTTCCTTATAACGTGGTATTCTTACATATTCTTTCGAGAGAATTCTCTCCTGTGCATTCTCTTTTGAGGCTACAGACTTAGACATACACGCAACACCAAAGCTTTTTGAGTTAAAACATGTTGCTTAGGAAAAACATGATAATTTTACACGATGCGGGGTTTCCTTAAAACGTGGTATTCTGACATAATTTTTCGAGAGAATACTCTCCTGTGGGTTCTCTTTGAGGATACACGTTTAGACATACACGCAACAACAAATCTTTTCGAGTTACAACGTGTTGTTTAGGATATACAAGATAATTTTGTAGGATGCGTTCTTTCTTCTCATAAAGTTTAAGTATTTCTAATATGTATATATTTGTCTTTACACGCAACACTGTATTTCCTTGTAATGTGTTATTCTTACATATTCTTTCTAGTGTAAATTCTCCTGTGCATTCTCTTTTGAGGCTACATGCTTAGACATACACGCAACCAAAAAATCTGTTGGAGTTACAACGTGTTGATTAGGAAATACAAGATAATTTTGCCCGATGTGTTATTTCTTCTCTTAAAGTTTAAGTATTTCTATTATGTACATATTTTTCTTTACTCTCCAACACTGTATTTCCCTATAACGTGGTATTCTTACATATTCTTTCGAGAGAAAACTCTCCTGTGCGTTCTCTTTTGAGGCTGAACCCTTACATATACACGAAACACCAAAGCTTTTCGAGTTACAATGTGTTGTTTAGGAAAAACAAGATAATTTCGCAGGATGCGGGATTTCCTCAAAACGTGGTATTCTGACATATTTTTTCGAGAGAAAACTCTCCTGTGTGTTCTCTTTTGAGTCTGCACGCTTAGTCATACACGCAACACCAAATCTTTTTGAGTTACAACGTGTTGTGTAGGAAAAACAAGATAATTTCGCACGAATCTGGATTTCCTTAAAACATGGTATTCTGACATATTTTTTCGAGAGAAAACTCTCCTGTGCGTTCTCTTTTGAGGCTACACGCTTAGTCATACACTGAACACCAAATCTTTTCGAGTTACAACGTGTTGTTTAGGAAAAAACAAGATAATTTTCATGATGTGTTATTTCTTCTCATAAAGTTTAAGTATTTCTAATACGTACATATTTGTCTTTACTCTGCAACACTGTATTACGTTATACCGAGGAATTCTTACACATTCTTTCGAGAGAAAACTCTCCTTTGCGTTCTCTTTTGAGGCTGCACGCTTAGTCATACACGCAACACCAAATCTTTACGAATATCAACTTGTTGTTTAGGAAATACAAGATAATTTTTTACAGAGCGTTATTTCTTCTCATAAAGTTTAAGTATTTCTAATACGTTCGTATTTGTCCCTACTCTGCAACACTGTATTTCCTTGTAACGTGGTATTCTGACATATTCTCTCGAGAGAAAACTCTCCTGTGCATTCTCTTCTGAGGCTAAACACTTAGGCATACACACAACACCAAAGCTTTTCGAGTTACAACGTGTTGTTTAGGAAAAACAAGGTAATTTCGCACGATGCTGGATTTCCTTAAAACGTGGTATTCTGACATATTTTTTTCGAGAGAAAACTCTCCTGTGTGTTCTCTTTTGAGTCTGCACGCTTTGTCATACACTCAATACCAAATCTTTTCGAGTTACAACGTGTTGTGTAGGAAAAACAAGATAATTTCGCATGATGCTGGATTTCCTTAAAACGTGGTATTCTGACATATTTTTTCGAGAGAAAAGTCTCCTGTGCGTTCTCTTTTGAGGCTACACGCTTAGTCATACACTCAACACCAAATCTTTTCGAGTTACAACGTGTTGTTTAGGAAAAACAAGATAATTTTCATGATGCGTTATTTCTTCTCATAAAGTTTAAGTATTTCTAATACGTACATATTTGTCTTTACTCTGCAACACTGTATTACGTTATAACGTGGAATTCTTACACATTCTTTGGAGAGAAAACTCTCCTGTGCGTTCTCTTTTGAGGCTGCACGCTTAGTCATACACGCAACACCAAATCTGTACGAATATCAACTTGTTGTTTAGGAAATACAAGATAGTTTTTTACAGAGCGTTATTTCTTCTCATAAAGTTTAAGTATTTCTAATACGTACGTATTTGTCCCCTACTCTGCAACACGTGGTATTCTGACATATTCTTTTGAGAGAAAACTCTCCTGTGCATTTTCTTCCGAGGCTACACACTTAGCCATACACACAACACCAAAGCTTTTCGAATTACAACGTGTTGTTTAGGAAAAACAAGGTAATTTCGCACGATGCTGGATTTCCTTAAAACGTGGTATTCTGACATATTTTTTTGAGAGAAAACTCCTCCTGTGCGTTCTCTTTTGAGGCTATACGCTTAGTCATACACTCAACACCAAATCTTTTCGAGCTACAACGTGTTGTTTAGGAAAAACAAGATAATTTTGCATGATGCGTTATTTCTTCTCGTAAAGTTTAAGTATTTCTAATACGTACATATTTCTCTTTACTCTGCAACACTGTATTACGTTATACCGTGGAATTCTTACATATTCTTTCGAGAGAAAACTCTCCTGTGCGTTCTCTTTTGAGGCTGCACGCTTAGTCATAAACGCAACACCAAATCTTTAAGAATATCAACTTGTTGTTTAGGAAATACTAGATAATTTTTTACGGATTAGCGTTATTTCTTCTCATAAATTTTAAGTATTTCTAATACGTACGTATTTGTCTTTACTCTGCAACACTGTATTTCCTTGTAACGTGGTATTCTGACATATTCTTTCGAGAGAAAACTCTCCTGTGCATTCTCTTCTGAGGCTACACACTTAGGCATACACACAACACCAAAGCTTTTTGAGTTACAACATGTTGTTTAGGAAAAACAAGGTAATTTCGCACGATGCTGGATTTCCTTAAAACGTGGTATTCTGACATATTTTTTCGAGAGAAAATTCTCCTGTGCGTTCTCTTTTGAGGCTACACACTTAGTCATGAACTCAACACCAAATCTTTTCGAGTTACAATGTGTTGTTTAGGAAAAACAAGATAATTTTGCACGACACGTTATTTCTTCTAGTAAAGTTTAAGTATTTCTAATTCGTATGTATTTGTCTTTACTCTGCAACACTGTATTTCCATATAACGTGGTATTCTTACATATTCTTTCGAGAGAAATCTCTCCTGTGCGTTCTCTATTGAGGCAACAAGCTTAGACATACACGCAACACCAAAGCTTTTCAAGTTACAACGTGTTGTTTAGGAAAAACAAGATAATTTCGCATGATGAGGTATTTCCTTAACATGTGGATTTCTGACATATTTTTTCGAGAGAAAATTCTCCTGTGGGTTCTCTTTGGAGGCTACACATTTAGACATACACGCAACACCAAATCTTTTCTAGTTACAACATGTTGTTTAGGAAAAACAAGATAATTTTCAAGATGCTTTATTTCTTCTCATAAATTTTAAGTATTTCTAATACGTATGTATTTTTCTTTACTCTGCAACACTGTATTTCCTTATAACGTGGTATTATTTCATATTCTTTCGAGAGAAAACTCTCCTCTTCATTCTCTTTTGAGGCTACACGCTTAGACATATACGCAACACCCAAGCTCTTCGAGTTACAACGTGTTGTTTAGGAAAAACAAGATAATTTTGCAAGATGCGGTATTTCCTTGAAACGTGGTATTCTGACATATTTTTTGGAGAGAAAATTCTCCTGTGCGTTCTTTTTCATGCTACACACATAGACATACACGCAACACCAAAGCTTTTCGAGTTACAACGTTTTGTTTAGGAAAAACAAGATAATTTCGCATGATGCGTTATTTCTTCTCGTAAGTTTAAGTATTTCTAATACGTATGTATTTGTCCTTACTCTGCAACACTGTATTTCCTTATAACGTTGTATTCTCACATATTCTTTCGAGAGAAAACTTTCCTGTGCGTTCTCTTTTGAGGCTACACGCTTAGACACACACGCAACACCAAAGCTTTTCGAGTTACAACGTGTTGTTTAGGAAAAACAAGATAATTTTCATGATGCGTTATTTCTTCTCATAAAGTTTAAGTATTTCTAATACGTACATATTTGTCTTTACTCTGCAACACTGTATTACGTTATAACGTGGAATTCTTACACATTCTTTGGAGAGAAAACTCTCCTGTGCGTTCTCTTTTGAGGCTGCACGCTTAGTCATACACGCAACACCAAATCTGTACGAATATCAACTTGTTGTTTAGGAAATACAAGATAGTTTTTTACAGAGCGTTATTTCTTCTCATAAAGTTTAAGTATTTCTAATACGTACGTATTTGTCCCTACTCTGCAACACGTGGTATTCTGACATATTCTTTTGAGAGAAAACTCTCCTGTGCATTTTCTTCCGAGGCTACACACTTAGCCATACACACAACACCAAAGCTTTTCGAATTACAACGTGTTGTTTAGGAAAAACAAGGTAATTTCGCACGATGCTGGATTTCCTTAAAACGTGGTATTCTGACATATTTTTTTGAGAGAAAACTCTCCTGTGCGTTCTCTTTTGAGGCTATACGCTTAGTCATACACTCAACACCAAATCTTTTCGAGCTACAACGTGTTGTTTAGGAAAAACAAGATAATTTTGCATGATGCGTTATTTCTTCTCGTAAAGTTTAAGTATTTCTAATACGTACATATTTCTCTTTACTCTGCAACACTGTATTACGTTATACCGTGGAATTCTTACATATTCTTTCGAGAGAAAACTCTCCTGTGCGTTCTCTTTTGAGGCTGCACGCTTAGTCATAAACGCAACACCAAATCTTTAAGAATATCAACTTGTTGTTTAGGAAATACTAGATAATTTTTTACGGATTAGCGTTATTTCTTCTCATAAATTTTAAGTATTTCTAATACGTACGTATTTGTCTTTACTCTGCAACACTGTATTTCCTTGTAACGTGGTATTCTGACATATTCTTTCGAGAGAAAACTCTCCTGTGCATTCTCTTCTGAGGCTACACACTTAGGCATACACACAACACCAAAGCTTTTTGAGTTACAACGTGTTGTTTAGGAAAAACAAGGTAATTTCGCACGATGCTGGATTTCCTTAAAACGTGGTATTCTGACATATTTTTTCGAGAGAAAATTCTCCTGTGCGTTCTCTTTTGAGGCTACACACTTAGTCATGAACTCAACACCAAATCTTTTCGAGTTACAATGTGTTGTTTAGGAAAAACAAGATAATTTTGCACGACACGTTATTTCTTCTAGTAAAGTTTAAGTATTTCTAATTCGTATGTATTTGTCTTTACTCTGCAACACTGTATTTCCATATAACGTGGTATTCTTACATATTCTTTCGAGAGAAATCTCTCCTGTGCGTTCTCTATTGAGGCAACAAGCTTAGACATACACGCAACACCAAAGCTTTTCAAGTTACAACGTGTTGTTTAGGAAAAACAAGATAATTTCGCATGATGAGGTATTTCCTTAACATGTGGATTTCTGACATATTTTTTCGAGAGAAAATTCTCCTGTGGGTTCTCTTTGGAGGCTACACATTTAGTCATACACGCAACACCAAATCTTTTCTAGTTACAACATGTTGTTTAGGAAAAACAAGATAATTTTCAAGATGCTTTATTTCTTCTCATAAATTTTAAGTATTTCTAATACGTATGTATTTTTCTTTACTCTGCAACACTGTATTTCCTTATAACGTGGTATTATTTCATATTCTTTCGAGAGAAAACTCTCCTCTTCATTCTCTTTTGAGGCTACACGCTTAGACATATACGCAACACCCAAGCTCTTCGAGTTACAACGTGTTGTTTAGGAAAAACAAGATAATTTTGCAAGATGCGGTATTTCCTTGAAACGTGGTATTCTGACATATTTTTTGGAGAGAAAATTCTCCTGTGCGTTCTTTTTCATGCTTCACACATAGACATACACGCAACACCAAAGCTTTTCGAGTTACAACGTTTTGTTTAGGAAAAACAAGATAATTTCGCATGATGCGTTATTTCTTCTCGTAAGTTTAAGTATTTCTAATACGTATGTATTTGTCCTTACTCTGCAACACTGTATTTCCTTATAACGTTGTATTCTCACATATTCTTTCGAGAGAAAACTTTCCTGTGCACTCTCTTTTGAGGCTACACACTTAGACACACACGCAACACCAAAGCTTTTCGAGTTACAACGTGTTGTTTATGAAAAACAAGATAATTTCGCACGATGCGAGATTTCCTTAAAACGTGCTATTCTGATATATTTTTTTAAGAGAAAATTCTCCTGTGCATTCACTTTTGAGGCTTCAAGCTTAGACATACACGCAACACCAAATGTTTTCAAGTTAAAACGTTTTGTTTAGTAAAAACAAGATAATTTTGCACGATGCCTTATTTCTTCTCGTGTGTTTATGTATTTCCAATACGTACGTATTTGTCTTTACTCTGCAACACTGTATTTCCTAATAACATGGTATTCTTACATATTCTTTCGAGAGAAAACTCTCCTGTGCGTTCTCTTTTGAAGCTTTCCGCTTGGACAACACACAACACCAAAGCTTTTCGAATTACAACGTGTTGTTTAGGAAAAACAAGATAAATTTGCACGATGCGTGATTTCCTTAAAACGTGGTATTCTGACATATTTTTTCAAGAGAAAACTCTCCTGTGCATTCTCTTTTGAGGCTACACGCTTAGACATACATGCAACACCAAATATTTTCGAGATACAACGTGTTGTTTAGGAAAAAAAAAGATAATTTTGCACGATGCATTATTTCTTCTCGTAAAATTTAAGTATTTCTACTACATACGTATTTGTCTTTACTCTGCAACACTGTATTTCCTTATAATGTGGTATTCTTACATATTCTTTCGAGAGAAAACTCTCTGTGCATTATCTTTTGAGGCTGCACGCTTAGTCATACAGGCAACACCAAATCTTTTCGAGTTACAACGTGTTGTTTAGGAAATACAAGATAATTTTGTACGATGTTTTATTTCTTCTCTCGTAAAGTTTAAGTATTTCGAATACGTACGTATTTGTCTTTACTATGCAACACTGTATTTCCTTGTAACGGGGTATTCTTACATATTCTTTCGAGAGAAAACTCTCCTGTGCGTTCTCTTCTGAGGCTACACACTTAGACATATACGCCACTCCAAAGCTTTTCGATTTAAAACTTTTTGTTTAGGAAAAAAAAAGTTAATTTCGCACGATGCTTTATTTCCTTAAAATGTGGTATTCTGACGCATTCATTCGAGAGAAAACTCTCCTGTGTGTTCTCTTTTGAGGCTACAGGCGTAGTCATACACGTAACACCATATCTTTTCGAGTTACCACGTGTTGTTTTGTAAAAACAAGATAATTTTGCTCGATGCATTATTTCTTCTGGTAAAGTTTAAGTATTTCTAATATGTACGTATTTGTCTTTACTCTGCAACACTGTATTCCATTATAAGGTGTAATTCTTACATATTCTTTCGAGAGAAACCTCTCCTGTGCGTTCTCTTTTGCGGCTACATGCTTAGACATACACGCAACATCAAATCTTTACGAATTTCAACTTGTTGTTTAGGAAATACAAGATAATTTTGTACGGAGCATTATTTCTTCTCCTAAAGTTTAAGTATTTCTAATACGTACGTATATTTCTTTACTCTGCAACACAGTATTTCCTTGTAACATGGTATTCTGACATATTCTTTCGAGAGAAAACTCTCCTGTGCATTCTCTTCTGAGGCTACACACTTAGCCATACACACAACACCAAAGCTCTTCGAGTTAAAACGTTTTGTTTAGGAAAAACAAGATAATATCGCACAATGCTGGATTTCCTTAAAACTTGGTATTCTGACATATTTTTTCGAGGGAAAACTCTCCTGTGCGTTCTCTTTTGAGGCTACACGCTTAGTCATACACTCAACACCATTTCTTTTCGAGTTACAACATGTTGTTTAGGAAAAACAAGATAATTTTACATGAGGCGTTATTTCTTTTCTTTAAGTATTTCTAATAAGTACATATTTGTCTTTACTCTGCAACACTGTATTCCGTTATAATGTGGAATTCTAACATATTCTTTCAAGAGAAAACTCTTCTGTGCATTCTCTTTTGAGGTTACATGCTTAGACATACACGCAACACCAAAGCTTTTCGAGTTACAACGTGTTGTTTAGGAAAAAGAAGATAATTTCGTATGATGCGATATTTCCTTAAAACGTGGTATTCTGACATATTTTTTCGAGCGAAAATTCACCTGTGCGTTGTCTTATGAGGCTGCATGCTTAGTCATACATGCAACACCATATCTTTTCGAGTTACAACGTGTTGTTAAGGAAAAACAAGATAATTTTGCATGACGGTTATTTCTTCTCATAAACCTTAAGTATTTCTAATATGTATGTATTTGTCTTTACTCTGCAACGCCGTATTTCCTTATAACGTGGTATTCTTACATGTTCTTTCGAGAGAATACTCTCCTGTGCATTCTCTTTTGAGGCTACACACTTAGGCATACACACAACACCAAAGCTTTTTGAGTTACAACGTGTTGTTTAGGAAAAACAAGATAAGTTCGCACGATGCTGGATTTCCTTAAAACGTGGTATTCTGACATATTTTTTCGAGAGAAAACTGTCCTGTGCGTTCTCATTTGAGGCTACATGCTTAGACATACACGCAACACAAAATCTTTTTGAGTTACAACCTGTTGTTTAGGAAATACAAGATAATTTTGCACGATGCGTTATTTCTTCTCGTAAATTTTAAGTATTTCTAAAATGTACATATTTGTCTTTACTCTGCAACACTGTATTTCCTTATAACGTGGAATTCTTACATATTCTTTCGAGAGAAAACTCTCCTGTGCGTTCTCTTTTGAGGCTGAACCCTTACACATACAAGCAACATCAAAGTTTTTCGAGTTACAACGTGTTGTTTAGGAAAAACAAGATAATTTCGCAGGATGCGGGATTTCCTTAAAACGTGGTTTTCTGACGTATATTTTCGAGAGAAAACTCTCCTGTGTGTTCTCTTTTCCGGCTACATGCTTAGACAAACACGCAACACCAAATCTTTACGAATATCAACTTGTTGTTTAGGAAATACAAGATAATTTTGTATGGAGCGTAATTTCTTCTCATAAAGTTTAAGTATTTCTAATACGAACGTATTTGTCTTTACTCTGCAACACTGTATTTCCTTGTAACGTGGTATTCTGACATATTCTTTCGAGAGAAAACTCTCCTGTGCGTTCTCTTTTGAGGCTGCACGCTTAGTCATAAACGCAACACCAAATCTTTAAGAATATCAACTTGTTGTTTAGGAAATACTAGATAATTTTTTACAGATTACCGTTATTTCTTCTCATAAAGTTTAAGTATTTCTAATACGTACATATTTGTCTTTACTCTGCAACACTATATTTCCTTGTAACGTGGCATTCTGACATATTCTTTCGAGAGAAAACTCTCCTGTGCATTCTCTTCTGAGGCTACACACTTAGACATACACGCAACACCAAATCTTTACTAATATCAACTTGTTGTTTAGGAAATACAAGATAATTTTGTATGTTGCGTAATTTCTTCTCGTAAAGTTTAAGTATTTCTAATATGTACGTATTTGTCTTTATTCTGCAACATTGTATTTCCTTATAAAGTGGTATTCTTACATATTCTTTTGAGAGAAAACTCTCCTGTGCGTTCTCTTTTGAAGCTAAATGCTTAGACATACACGCAACACCAAAGCTTTTCGAGTTACAACGTGTTGTTTAGGAAAAACATGATAATATCGCACGTTGCGGGATTTCCTTAAAACATGGTATTCTGACACATTTTTTCGAGAGACAATTCTCCTGTGGGTTCTTTTTTGAGGCTACACGCTTAGTCAAACACGCAACACCAAATCTTTTCGAGTTACAACGTGTTGTTTAGGAAAAACAAGATAATTTCAAACGATGCGGGATTTCTTCTCGTAAAGTTTAAGTATTTCTAGTACTTACATATTTGTCTTTACTCTGCAACACTGTATTTCCTTATAACGTGGTATTCTTACATATTCTTTCGAGAGAAAACTGTCCTGTGCGTTCATTTTTGAGGTTACACTCTTGCACGTACACGCAACACCAAAGCTTTTCGAGTTACAACGTGTTGTTTAGGAAAAACATAATAATTTCGAACCTTGCGGGATTTCCTTAAAACGTGGTGTTATGACATATTTTTTTGAGAGAAAATTCTCCTGTGGGTTCTCTTTTGAGGCTACATGTTTAGTCATACACGCAACAGCAAATCTTTTCGAGTTACAATGTGTTGTTTAGGAAATACAACATAATTTTGTACGATGCGTTATTTCTTCTCAGAAAATTTACGTATTTATAATACGTACGTCCTTGTCTTTACTCTGCAACACTAATTTCCTTATAACGGGGTATTCTTACATATTCTTTCGAGAGAAAACTCTCCTGTGCGTTCTCTTTTGAGGCTACATGCTTAGACATACACGCAACACCAAAGCATTTCGAGTTACAACGTGTTGTTTAGGAAAACAAGATAATTTCGTACTAGGCGGGATTTCCTTAAAACCTGGTATTCTGACATATATTTTCGAGAGAAAACTCTCCTGTGCATACTATTTTGAGGCTCCAAGCTTAGACATACACGCAACACCAAATCTTTTCAAGTTACAACATGTTGTTTAGGAAAAACAAGATAATTTTGCATGATGCGTTTTTTCTTCTCGTAAAGTTTAAGTATTTCCAATACGTACGTATTTGTCTTTACTCTGCAACACTGTATTTCCTTATAACGTGGTATTCTTACATATTCTGTCGAGAGAAAACTCTCCACTGCATTCACTTTTGAGGCTACACGCTTAGACATACTCGCAACACCAAAGCTTTTCGTGTTACAACGTGTTGTTTAGGAAAAACAAGATAATTTCGCACGATGCGGGATTTCCTTAAAACGTGGTATTCTGACATATTCTTTCAAGAGAAAACTCTCCTGTGCATTCTATTTTGAGGCTACACGCTTAGACATACACGCAACACCAAAGCTTTTCGAGTTACAACGTGTTGTTTAGGAAAAACAAGATAATTTCGCATGATGCGGTATTTCCTTAAAACGTTGTATTCTGACATATTTTTTGGAGAGAAAACTCACCTGTGCATTCTCTTATGAGGCTGCATGCTTAGTCATACATGCAACACCATATCTTTTCGAGTTACAACGTGTTGTTAAGGAAAAACAAGATAATTTTGCATGACGCGTTATTTCTTCTCGTAAAGCTTAAGTATTTCTAATACGTATGTATTTGTCTTTACTCTGCAACACTGTGTTTCCTTATAACGTGGTATTCTTACATATTATTACGAGAGAAAACTCTCCTCTTCATTCTCTTTTGAAGCTACACACTTAGACATACACGCAACACCAAAGATTTTTGAGTTACAACGTGTTGTTTAGTAAAAACAAGATAATTTCTCACGATGTGGGATTTCCTTAAAACGTGGTATTCTGACATATTTTTACGAGAGAAAATTCTCCTGTGCTTTCTCTTTTGAGGCTACATGCTTAGACATACACGCAACACCAAATCTTTTCGAGTTACAACCTGTTGTTTAGGAAATACAAGATAATTTCGCACGATGCGGGATTTCCTTAAAACGTGGTATTCTGACATATTTTTTCGAGAGAAAACTCTCCTGTGTGTTCTCTTTTGAGGCTACACACATAGACATATACGCCACACCAAATCTTTATGAGTTACAACGTGTTGTTTAGGAAATACAAGATAATTTTGTACGATGCGTTATTTCTTCTCGTAAGTTTAAGTATTTCTAATATGTACGTATTTGTCTTTACTCTGCAAAACTGTATTTCCTTGTAACGTGGTATTCTTACATATTCTTGCGAGAGAAAACTCTCCTGTGCATTCTCTTTTGAGGTTACACACTTAGACCTACACGCAACACCAAAGCTTTTCATTTTAAAACATGTTGTTTAGGAAAAACAAGATAATTTCTCATGATGCAGGATTTCCATAAAACATGGTATTGTGACATATTTTTTCGAGAGAAAAACTCTTCTGTCCATTCTCTTTTGAAGCTTTACGTGGAGACATACAAGCAACTCCAAAGGTTTTCGAGTTACAACGTGTTGTTTAGGAAAAACAAGATAATTTCGCATGTTGCAGGATTTCCTTAAAAGTTGGTATTCTGTCATATTTTTTCGAGAGATAATTCTCCTGTGGGTGCTCTTTGTCTTTACTTTGCAACACTGTATTTCCTTATAACGTGGTATTCTTACATATTCTTTCGAGAGAAAATTGTCCTGTGCTTTCCCTTTTGAGGCTGCATACTTAGACATACACGCATCACCAAAGCTTTTCGAGTTACAACGTGTTGTTAAGGAAAAACAAGATAATTTCGCAAGATGCAGGATTTCCTTAAAACGTGGTATTCTTACATATTCTTTCGAGAGAAAACTCTCCTGTGCGTTATCTTTTGAGGCTGCACCCTTATACATACACGCAACACCAAAGCTATTCGAGTTACAACGTGTTGTTTAGGAGAAACATGATAATTTCGCATGATGCGGGATTTCCTTAAAACGTTGTATCCTGACATATTTATTCGAGAGAAAACTCTCCTGTGCATTCTCTTTTGATGCTACACGCTTAGACATACATGCAACACCAAAGCTTTTCGAGTTACAACGTGTTGTTTATGAAAAACAACATAATTTCGCACGATGCGGGGTTTCCTAAAAACGAGGTATTCTGACATATTTTTCGAGAGAAAACTCTCCTGTGCATTCTCTTTTGAGGCTACACGCTTAGACATACATGCAACACAAAAGATTTTGGAGTCACAACATGTTGTTTAGGAAATACAAAATAATTTTTTATGATGCGTTATTTCTTCTCGTAAAGTTTAAGTATTTCTAATATGTACGTATTTGTCTTTCTTCTGCAAAACTGTATTTCCTTGTAACGTGGTATTCTTACATATTCTTGCGAGAGAAAACTCTCCTGTGCATTCTCCTTTGAGGCTACACACTTAGACATAGACGCAACACCAAAGCTTTTCGAGTTACAATGTGTTGTTTAGGAAAAACAAGATAATTTTGCACGATGCGTTATTTCTTCTCGTAAAGTGTAAGTATTTCCAATATGTAAGTATTTGTCTTTACTCTGCAACACTGTATTTCCTTATAACGTGGTATTCTTACATATTCATTCGAGAGAAAACTCTCCTCTGCGTTCTCTTTTGACGCTACATGCTTAGACATACACGCAACACCAAAGCTTTTCGAGTCACAACGTGTTGTTTAAGAAAAACAAGATAATATCCACGATGCGGGATTTCCTTAAAACGTTGTATTCTGACATATTTTTTCGTAAGAAAACTCTCCTGTGCATTCTCCTTTGAGGCTACACGCTTAGACATACACGCAACACCAAAGTTTTTCGAGTTAGAACGTGTTGTTTAGGAAAAACAAGATAATTTCGCACGATGCGGGATTTCCTTAAAACGTGGTATTCTGACATATTTTTTCGAGAGAAAACTCTCCTGTGCATTCTCATTTTAGGCTACACACTTAGATATACACGCAACATCAAATCTTTTCGAGTTACAACGTGTTTTTTAGGAAATACAAGATAATTTTTCACGATGCACTATTTCTTCTCGTAAAGTTTAAGTATTTCCAATACGTACGTTTTTGTCTTTACTCTGCAACACTGTATTTCCTTATAACATGGTATTCTTACATATTCTTTCAAGAGAAAACTCTCATTTGCGTTCTCCTTTGAGGCTACACGCTTAGACATAGACGGAACACCAAAGCTTTGCGAGTTACAACGTGTTGTTTAGGAATAACCAGATAATTTTGCACGATGCGTTATTTCTTCTTGTAAAGTTTAAATATTTCCAATACGTACGTATTTGTCTTTACTCAGCAACACTGTATTTCCTTATAATGTGGTATTCTTACATATTCTTCCGAGAGAACACTCTCCTGTGCGTTCTCTTTTGAGGCTGCATGCTTAGACAAAAACGCAACACCCAAGCTTTTCGAGTTACAAAAAATTTGTTTAGGAAAAAAAAGATAATTTCGCTCGATGCAGGATTTCCTTAAAACGTTGTATCCTGACATATTTATTCGAGAGAAAACTCTCCTGTGCGTTCTCTTTTGAGGCTACACACTGAGACATACAAGCAACACCAAAGCTTTTCGAGTTACAACGTGTTGTTTAGGAATAACAAGATAATTTCGCACGATGCAGGATTTCCTTAAAACGTGGTATTCTGACATATTTTTTCGAGAGAAAATTCTCCTGTGGGTTCTCTTTTGAGGCTACACGTTTAGACATACACGCAACACCAAATCTTTTCTAGTTACAACGTGTTGTTTAGGAAATACAAGATAATTTTGTATGATGCGTTATTTCTTCTCATAAAGTTTAAGTATTTCTAATACGAACGTATTTGTCTTTACTCTGCAACACTGCATTTCCTTATAACATGGTTTCTTACATATTTTTTCGAATGAAATCTCTCCTGTGCGTTCTCTTTTGAGGCTACACGCTTAGACATACACGCAACACCAAAGCTTTTCGAGTTACAACGTGTTGTTTAGGAAAAACAACATAATTTCGCACGATGCGGGATTTCCTAAAAACGAGGTATTCTGGCATATTTTTCGAGAGAAAACTCTCCTGTGCATTCTCTTCTGAGGCTACACGCTTTGACATACACACAACACCGAAGCTTTTCGAGTTACAACGTGTTGTTTAGGAAATACAAAATAATTTTGTTTGATGCGTTATTTCTTCTCGTAACGTTTAAGTATTTCTAATATGTACGTATTTGTCTTTACTCTGCCAAACTGTATTTCCTTGTAACGTGGAATTCTTACATATTCTTTCGAGAGAAAACTCTCCTGTGCATTCTCCTTTAAGTCTACACACATAGACAGACACGCAACACCAAAGCTTTTCGAGTTACAATGTGTTGTTTAGGAAAAACAAGATAATTTTGCACGATGCGTTATTTCTGCTCGTAAAGTTTAAGTATTTCCAATATGTAAGTATTTGTCTTTACTCTGCAACATTGTATTTCCTTATAACGTGGTATTCTTACATATTCTTTCGAGAGAAAACTCTCCTCTGCGTTCTCTTTTGATGCTACACGCTTAGACATAAACTAGACATCAAAGCTTTTCGAGTTACAATGTGTTGTTTAGGAAAAACATGATAATATTGCACTATACAGGATTTTCTTAAAACGTGGTATTCTGACATATTTTTTCGAGAGTAAACTCTCCTGTGCATTCTCTTTTGAGGCTACAAGCTTAGACATACACGTAACACAAAATCTTTTCGAGTTACAACATGTTGTTTAGGAAAAACCAGATAATATTGCACGATGCGTTATTTCTTCTTGTAAAGTTTAAGTATTTCGAATATGTACGCATTTGTCTTTACTCTGCAACACTGTATTTCCTTATGACGTGGTACTCTTACATATTCTTTCGAGAGAAAACTCTCCTGTGCGTTCTCTTTTGAGGCTGCACGCTTAGAAAAAAACTCAACACCAAAGCTTTTCGAGTTACAACAAGTTGTTTAGGAAAAAAAAGATAAATTCGCAGGATGCATGATTTCCTTAAAACGTTGTATTCTGACATATTTTTTTCGTGAGAAAACTCTCCTGTGCATTCTCTATTGAGGCTACATGCTGAGACATACAAGCAACACCAAAGCTTTTCGTGTTGCAAGGTGTTGTTTAGGAATAACAAGGTAATTTTGCACGATGCAGGATTTCTTTAAAACGTGGAATTCTGATATATTTTTTTCAAGAGAAAATTCTCCTGTGGGTTCTCTTTTGAGTCTACACATTTAGACATACACACAACACCAAATCTTTTCGAGTTAAAATGTGTTGTTTAGGAAATACAAAATAATTTTGTGCGATGCATTATTTCTTCTCATAAAGTTTAAGTATTTCCAATTCGAACGTATTTGTCTTTACTCTGCAACACTGTATTTCCATATAACGTGTTATTTTTACATATTCTTTCGAGAGAAAACTCTCCTGTGCGTTCTCTTTTGAGGCTATACACTTAGACCTACACGCAACACCAAAGCTTTTCGAGTTGCAACGTGTTGTTTAAGAAAAACATGATAATCGCACGATGCGGGATTTCCTTAAAACGTGGTATTCTAACATATTTTTTTGAAAGAAAACTCTCCTGTGCGTTCTCTTTTGAGGCTACAAGCTTAGACACACACACAACACAAAATCTTTTCGAGTTACAACGTGTTGTTTAGGAAAAACATAATAATATTGCACGATGCATTATTTCTAGTAAAGTTTAAGTATTTCCAATACGTACGCATTTGTCTTTACTCTGCAACACTGTATTTCCTTAAAACGTCGTATTCTTACATATTCTTTTGAGAGAAAACTCTCCTGTGCATTCCCTTTTGAGGCTACATGCTTAGACATACACGCAACACCAAAGCTTTTCGAGTTACAACGTGTTAAGAAAAACAAGTTAATTTCGCACGATGTGGGATTTCCTTAAAACATGCTTTTCTGACATATTTTTTCAAGACAAAACTCTCCTTTGCGTTCTCTTTTGAGGCTACACGCTTAGACATACACGCAACACCAAAGCTTTTCGAGTTACAACGTGTTGTTTAGGAAAAACATGAAAATTTCGCATGATGCAGGATTTCCTTAAAACGTGGTATTCTGACATATTTTTTCGAGAGAAAATTCTCCTGTGGGTTCTTTTTTGAGGCTACACATTTAGACATACACACAACACCAAATCCTTTCGAGTTACAATGTGTGGTTTAGGAAATACAAGATAATTTTGTACGATGTGTTATTTCTTCTCATAAAGTTTAAGTATTTCTAATACGTACGTATTTGTCTTTACTCTGCTACACTGTATTTCCTTATAACGTGGTATTCTTATATATTCTTTTGAGAGAAAACTCTCCTGTGCATTCTCTTTTGAGGCTAAACGCTTAGACATACACGGCAGACCAAAGCTTTTCGAGGTACAACGTGTTGTTTAAGAAAAACAAGATAATTTCACACGATGCGGGATTTCCTTAAAACGTTGTATTCTGACATATTTTTTGGAGGGAAAATTTTCCTTTGGATTCTCTTTTGAGGCTACACATTTAGACTTACAAGCAACACCAAATCTTTTCAGGTTACAACGTGTTGTTTAGGATATACAAGATAATTTTGTACGAAGCGTTATTTCTTCTCGTAAAGTTTAAATATTTCTAATACGTACGTATTTGTCTTTACTCTGCAACACTCTATTTGCTTATAACGTCGTATTCTTATGTATTCTTTCGAGAGAAAACGCTCCTATGCGTTCTCTTTTGAGGCTACGCGCTTAGACATACACGCAACACCAAAGCTTTTCAAGTTACAACGTGTTGTTTAGGAAAAACAAGATAATTTCGCACAATGAGCGATTTCTATAAAACGGGGTATTCTGACATGTTTTTTCGACAGAAAACTCTCCTGTGAGTTCTCTTTTGAGGCTAGAAGGTTAGACTTACACGCAACACCTAATCTTTTTGAGTTACAACGTGTTATTTAGGAAAGACAAGATAATTATGCTCGATGCGTTATTTCTTCTCATAAAGTTTAAGTATTTCCAATATGTACGTATATGTCTTTAATATGCAACACTGTATTTCCTTGTAACGGGGTATTCTTACATATTCTTCTGAGAGAAAACTCTCCTGTGCGTTCTCTTCTGAGGCTACACACTTATGACATACACTCAACAACAAAGCTTTTCGAGTTACAACGTGCTGTTTAGGAAAAACAAGATAATTTCGCACAATGAGCGATTTCCTTAAAACGGGGTATTCTGACATGTTTTTTCGAGAGAAAACTCTCCTGGGCATTCTCTTTTGAGGCTGCATGATTAGACATACACGCAACACCAAATCTTTTCAAATTTCAACTTGTTGTTTAGGAAATACAAGATAATTTTGTAAGGAGCGTTATTTCTTCTCATAAAGTTTAAGTATTTCTAATACGTATGTATTTGTCTTTACTCTGCAACACTCTATTTCCTTGTAACGTGCTATTCTGACATATTCTTTCGAGAGAAAACTCTTCTGTGTGTTCTCTTTTGAGGCTACACACTTAGACATACACGCAACACCAAAGGTTTTTGAGTTACAACGTGTTGTTTAGGAAAAACAAGATAATTTCGCACAATGCTGGATTTCCTTAAAACGTGGTATTCTGACATATTTTTTCTAGAGAAAACTCTCCTGTGCATTCTCTTTCGAGGCTACAGGCTTAGTTATACACGCTACAGCAAATCTTTTCGGGTTACAACGTGTTGTTTAGGAAAACAAGATAATTTTGCATGATGCGTTATTTCTTCTCGTAAAGTTTACGTATTTCCAATATGTACGTATTTGTCTTTACTCTGCAACACTGTATTTCATTATAACGTGGTATTCTTACATATTCTTTCGAGAGAAATTCTCCTGTGCATTCTCTTTTGAGGCTGCACGCTTAGTCATACACGCAACACCAAATCTTTTCGAGTTACAACGTGTTGTTTAGGAAATACAAGATAATTTTGTACGATGTGTTATTTCTTCTCATAAAGTTTAAGTATTTGAATTACGTACGTATTTGTCTTTACTCTGCAACACTGTATCCTTATAACGTGGTATTCTTACATATTCATTCGAGAGAAAACTCTCCTGTGCGTTCTCTTTTGAGGCTACACACTTAGACATACACGCAACACCAAAGGTTTTTGAGTTACAACGTGTTGTTTAGGAAAAACCAGATAATTTCGCACAATGCTGGATTTCCTTAAAACGTGGTATTCTCACATATTTTTTTCTAGAGAAAACTCTCCTGTGCATTCTCTTTTGAGGCTACAGGCTTAGTTATACATGCTACAGCAAATCTTTTCGGGTTACAACGTGTTGTTTAGGAAAAACAAGATAATTTTGCATGATGAGTTATTTCTTCTCGTAAGTTTAAGTATTTCCAATATGTACGTATTTGTCTTTACTCTGCAACACTGTATTTCATTATAACGTGGTATTCTTACATATTCTTTCGAGAGAAAATTCTCCTGTGCATTCTCTTTTGAGGCTGCACGCTTAGTCATACATGCAACACCAAATCTTTTCGAGTTACAACGTGTTGTTTAGGAAATACAAGATAATTTTGTACGATGTGTTATTTCTTCTCCTAAAGTTTAAGTATTTGAATTACGTACGTATTTGTCTTTACTCTGCAACACTGTATCCTTATAACGTGGTATTCTTACATATTCATTCGAGAGAAAACTCTCCTGTGCGTTCTCTTTTGAGGCTACACGCTTAGACATACACGCAATACCAAAGCTTTTCGAGCTACAACGTGTTGTTTAGGAAAAACAAGATAATTTCGCATGATGCGGTATTTCCTTTTTTTTTTTTTTTTGTCTTTTTTTTATTTGATATAATTTATTTACATTTCAAATGATTTCCCCTTTTCTAGCCCCCCCCCACTCCCCGAAAGTCCCGTAAGCCCCCTTCTCTTCCCCTGTCCTCCCTCCCACCCCTTCCCAGTTCCCCGTTCTGGTTTTGCCAAATACTGTTTCACTGAGTCTTTCCAGAACCAGGGTCCACTCCTGCTTTCTTCTTGTATCTCATTTGATGTGTGGATTATGTTTTGGGTATTCCAGTTTTCTAGGTTAATAACCACTTATTAGTGAGTGCATACCATGATTCACCTTTTGAGTCTGGGTTACCTCACTTAGTATGATGTTCTCTAGCTCCATCCATTTGCCTAAGAATTTCATGAATTCATTGTTTCTAATGGCTGAATAGTACTCCATTGTGTAGATATACCACATTTTTTGTATCCACTCTTCTGTTGAGGGATACCTGGGTTCTTTCCAGCATCTGGCAATTATAAATAGGGCTGCTATGAACATAGTAGAGCATGTATCCTTATTACATGGTGGGGAATCCTCTGGGTATATGCCCAGGAGTGGTATAGCAGGATCTTCTGGAAGTGAGGTGCCCAGTTTTCGGAGGAACCGCCAGACTGCTTTCCAGAGTGGTTGTACCAATTTGCAACCCCACCAGCAGTGGAGGAGTGTTCCTCTTTCTCCGCACCCTCTCCAACACCTGCTGTCTCCTGAATTTTTAATCTTAGCCATTCTGACTGGTGTAAGATGAAATCTTAGGGTTGTTTTGATTTGCATTTCCCTAATGACTAATGAAGTGGAGCATTTCTTAAGATGCTTCTCCGCCATCCGAAGTTCTTCAGGTGAGAATTCTTTGTTTAACTCTGTACCCCATTTTTTAATAGGGTTGTTCGGTTTTCTGGAGTCTAACTTCTTGAGTTCTTTATATATATTGGATATTAGCCCTCTATCTGATGTAGGATTGGTGAAGATCTTTTCCCAATTTGTTGGTTGCCGATCTGTCCTCTTGATGGTGTCCTTTGCCTTACAGAAACTCTGTAACCTTATGAGGTCCCATTTGTCAATTCTTGCTCTTAGAGCATACGCTATTGGTGTTCTGTTCAGAAACTTTCTCCCTGTACCGATGTCCTCAAGGGTCTTCCCCAGTTTCTTTTCTATTAGCTTCAGAGTGTCTGGCTTTATGTGGAGGTCCTTGATCCATTTGGATTTGAGCTTAGTACAAGGAGACAAGGATGGATCAATTCGCATTCTTCTGCATGCTGACCTCCAGTTGAACCAGCACCATTTGTTGAAAAGGCTATCTTTTTTCCATTGGATGTTTTCAGCCTCTTTGTCGAGGATCAAGTGGCCATAGGTGTGTGGGTTCATTTCTGGATCTTCAATCCTGTTCCATTGATCCTCCTGCCTGTCACTGTACCAATACCATGCAGTTTTTAACACTATTGCTCTGTAGTATTGCTTGAGGTCAGGGATACTGATTCCCCCAGATTTTCTTTTGTTGCTGAGAATAGTTTTAGCTATCCTGGGTTTTTTGTTGTTCCAGATGAATTTGATAATTGCTCTTTCTAACTCTGTGAAGAATTGAGTTGGGATTTTGATGGGTATTGCATTGAATCTGTATAGTGCTTTAGGCAAAATGGCCATTTTAACTATATTGATTCTACCGATCCATGAGCATGGGAGGTTTTCCCATTTTTTGAGGTCTTCTTCCATTTCCTTCTTCAGAGTCTTGAAGTTCTTGCCATACAGATCTTTCGCATGTTTGGTAAGAGTCACCCCAAGATACTTTATACTGTTTGTGGCTATTGTGAAGGGGGTCATTTCCCTAATTTCTTTCTCAGCCTGCTTATCCTTTGAGTATAGGAAGGCCACTGATTTGCTTGAGTTGATTTTGTAACCTGCCACTTTGCTGAAGTTGTTTATCAGCTGTAGGAGCTCTCTAGTGGAGTTCTTTGGGTCACTTAGGTAGACGATCATGTCGTCTGCAAATAATGATAGTTTGACTTCCTCCTTTCCAATTTGTATCCCTTTGACCTCCTTATGTTGTCGAATTGCCCGAGCTAGTACCTCAAGTACAATATTGAAAAGATAAGGAGAAAGGGGGCAGCCTTGTCTGGTCCCTGATTTCAGTGGGATTGCTTCAAGTTTCTCTCCGTTTAGTTTGATGCTGGCTACCGGTTTGCTGTATATTGCTTTTACTATGTTTAGGTATGGGCCTTGAATTCCTGTTCTCTCCAAGACTTTAAGCATGAAAGGATGCTGAATTTTGTCAAATGCTTTTTCAGCATCCAATGAAATGACCATGTGGTTTTGTTCTTTGAGTTTGTTTATGTAGTGGATTGTATTGATGGATTTCCGTATATTGAACCAACCCTGCATTCCCGGGATAAAGCCTACTTGATCATGGTGGATGATCGTTTTGATGTGTTCTTGGATTCGGTTGGCAAGAATTTTGTTGAGTATTTTTGCATCGATGTTCATAAGGGAAATTGGTCTGAAGTTGTCTTTCTTTGTTGGATCTTTGTGTGGCTTTGGTATCAGCGTAATTGTGGCTTCGTAGAAGGAATTGGGTAGTGTTCCTTCTGTTTCTATTTTGTGGAATAGTTTGAAGAGTATTGGTGTTAACTCTTCTTTGAAGGTCTGGTAGAATTCTGCACTGAAACCATCTGGTCCTGTGCTTTTTTTGGTTGGAAGACTTTCTATGACTCCTTCTATTTCTTTA